>NW_007730303.1:419-10783 GCF_000696425.1 Galeopterus variegatus | reverse complement strand
AAAAAAAAAAAAAAAAGAAAAAAAAAAAAAAAAAAAAAGACAAGAACTTTGATTCGTTCACTTCCTTACCTCAGCACAAAAACAGTGCCTGATATGTTGAAGGTACTCAATAAATACTTGTTAAATAGATGAATAAATGCATTTTTTGTTAATTATGCCATGCACAGATTTTTCAGTAATTATTCAGTACATTAAAATATTGCACAGTAATATTTCAAGGAAAGAATAGAATAGACCTACATAAACTGACACGAAAAGACGTCTAAGATTTAAATTTAAAGAACAAGTTTCTAAACATGTTATAAAATAATGTGTATAACATATGTGTATATACTTACATAGTTAATAAAAAGTCTAAAAGTATATAAAATTTACATAGTTTTAGAATGTGATTTTTTTAAAGAAAGATCATGCCTAACTTTTGTCTTCATGCAATTCAGATTTGGAAAAGCAGAAAATGAAAACTCACTAGATTGTGAGCTCCATAAGGAATGATCAGTCACATTCAGCTGGACATCTTTAGTGCCTAGAAACTTCCTGGTAAGTAGTAGGTGTTCAAAAATGCTGTGGAATGGATGAGTTCAAGTACGAGCTCGCACAGCCTGAAGCCGGAAGGAATGGACGGCAGAACAGTTAGGGGTCTAAGTCAACACCCAGGGCTTGGAGGGCAAGGGAGAAGAAAATGGCAGAGATGTGACAGTTGATTAGCAGACATCGGACACTGCCTGAGCGCCAGCTTCATGCAGGCACCGTGCTGGTGTCTGGGGACAAGGGGGTGAACAGGCACGGCAGGCTTTACAGGATGTGGAGCCATGAGCTGAAGCACGGAACAAAACGGGAGAAGCGGGTTTGGTGCTGTGGTTTGGATGTGGTTTGTCCCACCAAAATGCATGCTGAAATTTGTTACCCAAAGTGGCAGTGTTGGGAGGCAGGCCTTTGGGAGGTGTTTGAGTCATGGGGGGAAGATCCCTCTTGGACAAATTAATGACCTCCCATGGGGGTGAGTGAGTTCTCACTCTTGTGGGATTGGATTAGTTCCCATGAAGTGGGTTGCTATAAAGAGTCTGGCTTCCTCGGGCCGGCCCGGTGGCACACTGGATAAGTGCGCCGCTTGGGAAGCGCGGCAGCGCTCCCACCCGAGGGTTCGGATCCCACATACAGACCGGTTCCCGCTCACTGGCTGAGCGAGGCGCGGGAGCAACACCGAGGGCTGTGATCCCGTTGCCGGTCCCCGGTCCGGTACGGGGGCAACACTGAGGGTTGCGATCCGTTGCCGGACACGGAAAAAGACAAAAGACAAAAAAAAAAAAAAAAAAAAAAAAGAGTCTGGCTTCCTCAATTTCTCTCTCTGGCTTCCTCGATTTCTCTCTCTGGCTTCCTCGATTTCTCTCTCTTGCTTCCTCTCTCGTGTCATGTGATCTCTTTGCACACGCCCACTCCCCTTCTGCTTTTCATGATTGAAAGCAGCATGAGGCCTTCACCAGATGGGCTGCTCGACCTTGGACTTTCTAGCCACCAGAATCGTGAGCCAAATAAACATCTTTTTTTAAAATAAATTCCCCAGCCTCGGGTATTCTGTTATAGCAACACAAAACAGGCTAAGAAACTCGAGAAGAAAAGCAGGGAGCTTCCTTTGAGAAGAGTTGTGGTTGCAGAGAGGAGACTCAAGTCCCAAACCTGGGAGCCAGCGCTGAGACTGGAGCTTGTGTGCTTGGCCCCGTGTCATCCCCACCACGGGGCTTTCACTCAACAGCACTCACTGCTTATACTTAGTGCTGACAAAGAGACCGCCATGCTTATCCCAACTTAGGGTACAACATCGTGCACTTGGAAAAGCCTCTCTCACCAACCAAGTAAGTTTATAGCATGAGAAATGGACAGAACTAAATGTAGTCAGTGATGGTTTTCTTCTTGGGAAATCAAACTCTTTATTCTTGTCCTGGGTCCCTGATGGCACCCTATTACACACACGATTATCTACACATTCCATTGAGGAGACGTTTGTCTTCTGTTTTAAGAAATCATGATAACTCATTATAGAAAAGAAAGAAAAAAGATTGTGCACACTTCATTATGTGTTTTCTGTCAATTAGGTAGAGCTTCTCAGTGAATTCATATCAAAAAAGATATAGGTCTTATTTACAACTTAGATTTTCATTGGGTTTCTTCAATATTAAGCAGTAGATACCAGGATAAAAATCAATAATACATGGCAAAAAAAAAAAAGTATGCACTACTGCATTTTTAAGTTTTCCCAAGCTAATTGTTTAAGCCACAATAACTTGATAAAAATAACAAGTTCCTTTCTACTGTTTTTAAAGATTTTCTTTCTAGAAATATGATGAGTATGACAGAAAAAGTCTTAAGATTGGCGTAACAAGCTTGACTCTGCAGCTGACTAGCTGCATGACCTCAATAAGCCATTTGACCTCTCAGTTACTCATTTCTGCACCTGTAAAAATGGTTGGAGTAATAATCACCCACATTGCTGTCGTGAAGGTTAATAAGGTGCTTTATAAAATTGTTATGACAAACTCCAGCAAGAGCAATTATAACTTGTGTTCTCTTGTTAAATAAAAGAGTTTTAGTTGTATAAATGTCTTATTAAAAATAATTGTCTTAAGCTTATTGTAACTACTAATTATGTACATTTTTCTGCAACTCCTGCTAAATAATCTCCTTTTTTTTTAACCCACCATGCAAATTGTATTTATTTTCCCAAGTGGCCTTAACCAATCATTATCTGCTGTGCTCCCAATATTTTGTAAGTCCCTCTAGTCATCATGGCAGCATCTCTCATATGACCCTGGTATTTACTACACAGATGGCCGATTTTCAGGTATTTGACATTCTTTAGGGCAAAGAACACATAAATAAAATGGGAAGGCAAGAACCCATCAAGCAAACGCACAGAAGTCAGCTTGGGAAGCTGAAGTCTCCACGGGTTGTTTGGTGGGTAACTGGATGGGCAGAAGGTGGCTTAAGAGCTTGGATTCCATGAAAGGTGCTTCTCTCGCACCCTGAGCAAAGGATTTCCATTCATCCAAGTTTGTTCTGCAGCAGAGCAGCCCAGTGTTAACAAAGCAGGTGGAAAAGTGAAGTGAAGACCTTTGGGAGGATCATGTCACCAGTGCGAGGATGACAAGGCTCTGGTCCCTTGGCACTGGCACCCCCGTTTGCTTTTTTGGAAGAATGGGAACTCTGCCCTGCACAAGCGCCCGCCTCTTTTCTTCCTTCCGAACCTCTCTCACTTTCTTTTCTTGCATCTCCCTTTCTTCTGCCTCCAAAATTTTTATCCTCCAAAATCCCAGTGGTTCAGGGAAGAGTTAGGGGCTGGGCGGGAGGGAGCCAGCGGGTGGGGGCAGGAAGCGAATGCTGCAGGGTCTGAGTTGCTCCCATTATTCTGACATTTTCTTTTCATCATTTCCATTAGCTTGGGGTTTTATCCATTTTCCCATTTAGGCCGCGCTTTGTATCGAGCTTCTCTTCTGAAAGGCTGCAGTGCATTTGTGTCTTGAGGGGTTTAAATTACCTACACGAAGCAAAGTGTTCATCTTGAAAGGCATCCCTCTTGTCCTTGGCCTTCCTACTAAATGAAGGTGAGGATTAAAATTCAACTCTTCCCACCCGCACTTTCTTGAATGAGAAAAACAAAATTGGGTTTGAAGAAGATTAAACAGCCGTTTGATGTCACTCAAGGTGAAGCCAAAACGTGAGGCGTTCACTAGCAGCAAGTACATGTGTGTGGCCGTGTAAGTGGCTGAGGGTTCGAGTCTTGTACGTGGGTGACACGTTGGCCCTGTGGCTCTGTCAACCAGACTGGAGTCCCTGAGCACCCTGGAGTTGCTGTTACCTCTTGTTTCATTCTCACAATACCCAGGATCACAGACGGGGGACCTTGTGAAATATGCACAGATTCCCACACTTTAACATGATGGAGAAGCATCTGGGGAGTTTGCTGGAAAGATCTATTCCCAGGCCACTCCTTCAGAAAGCCTCCCTCATTGGGCAGGGGAGCCCCAGGAGCTAAATGATCAACAAGTCCTGCATGTGATGCGATGCTTTTTTATCCAAAAAGGCCAGAAATTTGTTTTTTAGATTAAAGTCACTATATTATTCTTTCTCAATTTAATGCACGCATATAGTTTGAAAATCAAAGACTTATGATAGCAGCGGTCCTTGCCCCACCCCTCTCTAAATATTTCCATCCTGGGCACCACTTTTTATTTCTTCTAGTATTTTCTTCTATATAATGAAAAATTATGTTCATGCTGCTTTTTCTTAGTTATTCAACATTACCTATTTATTCCCTGCATTCGTAGAGGTGAATTTTCCTTTTTTAGCCCTTAGAGCCCCCAACCTTCCCCCACATGGTTACATCTCACTTTGGGGTGATGCTGATGCAGGTGGCCCTTGGGAAATACTGAATTCTGGGGTGCTGCTTTCCAGCTGGAGGGTGCTTTATCCACACTGTGGTCTTTGACCTGATCAGTGCCCTAGAATTGCCCCACGCTTATGATTCATTTGTAAACAAAACAACCCCAACAAGAAAAGGAACGCCACAGCATCAGCCCTTCCCAGGTTTTATACATCATTATGATCCTCCCTGCCTCATAGTTCACAACCCAGGACTTGACCTAGTAGATTGATATCTTACCCATCTATCTATTTCATCCACACACAAATTCCCTGTCAGTGATTCAGAACAGAACTGAAATAATTTTCATAAATCAAAACGACTGCACTTGGTTTTGCCTCCCAGTCTGGCTTTGTTGAGGAGACTTGGGATGTTTGAGAAGTTCTGAGAGACATCCGGCAGCTCCAAAACACATCCCAGATCAATCTGAGCTTTGGGAAGAACCACACCTACAACCCTGGAGGGGCATGGCTCAAAAGCGGGGAAGCCTCTTGCTGGGGCCTAGAATTCCCAAGTGGATATGATCAGTCAATAACTTAGACATTTGGGCCGGCCCGGTGGCGCACTGGAGAGTGCACCACTTGAGAGCGCAGCGGCGCTCCCGCCGAGGGTTCGGATCCCATGTGGAGGCCGGTTCCTGCTCACTGGCTGAGCGTGGTGCGGGCGCAACACCGAGGGTTGCGATCCCGTTGCTGGTCCCCGGTACGGGCGTGACACTGAGGGTTGTGATCCCGTTACCGGTCAGTAAAACAGAGACAAAAAGGAAAAAAATAAAAATAAAAAAATAACTTAGACATTAGACCAGTGACACCATGTGTACCTGCAGAAAAGTTCACTGAATTATGCTGAATTTAACAAACCCTTTAGCTGTGCTTTATCATGTGTTAGTGTTTCTCGAGCTCCACCTGTGCCAGGAAACATGCCACAAGTGCATGATATTAATGGGATGTGCTCCTGCTGGGGACCCAGAGGGACTTGCATTCAACTCTTGCCTGTCACTTATCACTGGTGGGACACCCAAGGCTGGGAATTCCAATCACGAGCACTTAGATTTCTTTCCCACAGTGGCCCCTGCACTTGACACATGTTAAAATGAAAGGCCGGTCTATGTGGCACGATTGGTTGCAATACAGTTATCAAAGGAAGGGCACGCACAGTTTTGAAAAGCCCGTCAATGTTGCCTCTTGTCTGAAATTTTCCTGTTGTTTTTGAAAAAAAAATTTTGAAAGGAGGAAAAATTAATGTAGTGGCTTACAACCTGCTAACATCTCAAGATGGAGACTCACAGACACAGCTTTTCTACAGCTGCTCTTTTATGCACACGCTCTCTGTCTGTCTGTCTATCTCCCTCCTCCTCTCTCTCAACAAGAATCCCTACTGCTCTTTTTGAATGCCAAGACCACCTTGATCTAGGGCTTCAAGAGTTTTTGTTCCTCTTATGAGAATGACAATCATCCTTTAAACAACATGCCAAGAGATCAAAGGTCTGTGTAGCACTTCACTAAAATCAGAGTGTCAGCTCCTGGAGGCATAAAATACACTTTTCATAATTCCTACTGACAACACTGACTGGATGATTTTGTCTTCACCACCCTGGTGGATTTGCTATAGGGGAAGCTCCTGGAAGAAAACAGAGTGGCCATAAGCCATCTCCTCAGTGGAGACAACCCCATTAAGAGTCTCGGGCTTGAGTGCACTTGCATGCAAGTGCAGCCTCTCACAGTGGAATTTCACTAAATTGGTGTTAATCCCATTTACATAATCCACTACTTGGGCTTTCTAAAGACCGTGTAATTCAGCAAGAAGCTGCTTGGAGGTATTAAATGGGATCCCAGTAAAAGAGAACTGTTGGTGTCAACATCAGTTTTGGCACCTAAGGGCCGGTTCCTCCAGCTACTGAATCTTCACATACCCGTGGTCAGGCAGGTTGACAGGTGAGAAGGATACAGAGGGGATCCATTCGATGGCAGGTTACACATCGAAGACCTATGAGGAACAGAGATAGAGTGAGGCCTGTTTGGGACAGTGGCAAACTTGGTAGGGCAGGCTCCATCTGAAAGTGTCAGAAGCTCTGGAGCTCCATCCAACGCTACCATATGATACAGCAGCCCTGAGCTGCCAGATTCCAGTTTTTCTAAAAAAGCCAGAAATCTGTTTTTTAGATGAAAGTCACTATACTTTTCTTAACCAACTTAATGCATGCATATAGTTTAAAAATTAGAGGTTTATGGTAATAGCAGTTCTCGCCCATCCCTCCCCAAACACCATTCCCAATCCAGGTAACCACCACTTTGACTCTCATCTTCATTTCTTCCGGTATTTTCTATATTATTAAAAATCGGGCCGACCCCGTGGCTCACTCGGGAGAGTGTGGCACTGGGAGCGCAGCAGCGCTGCCGCTGCGGGTTCAGATCCCATATAGGGATGGCCAGTGCACTCACTGGCTGAGCGCGGCACGGGTGACACCAAGCCAAGGGTTATGATCCCCTTACCGGTCACCAAAAAAAAAAATTAAAAATCATGCTTACACTGCTTTTTCTTATCTTAGTTATTCTAAACATTACATATGCATTCCCTGCGTTCACAGAGGTGAATTTTCTTTTTTTCTTTTTTTTTAGCCCTTACAGCCCCCAACCTTCCCCACATGGTTGCATCCCCTTTGGGGTGAGATCACAGTCTCTCTCGCGCCCTAGCTCGCTGCCACCAGCATCACCCTGGGGCTCCCCCACCTCTTTCTCCTGCATCCCTGTTTTCTGAATGCCATGTTTTTCTCAGTTGTCATTCTGTTGGAACCTGTCTCTGGTACCTTCTTTAAAAAGCTGTTTGGGAGGGAAATTTTTTGAGGCCTTACATGTCTGAAATGTCTTGTCCTACTCTCACACTCAGTTGGGAATGTGGCTGGTATATGTCTGCACTGAAAACCATTTTCCCTCAGGATTTTGAAGGCATCTCTCCAGTGTCTTCGTGTTTCCAGGGTTGCCGTGGATAACTCTGATCTGTCTCATTCACGTCCCTGTGTGTGTGTGTGTCCTGTTTTTCTCTCTGTAAAGCTCAGGGTCTTCTCTTTATGCATAGAGAGAAGACAGAGAGCTGTCATCCACACTGCCTGGGTCTCAAGCCTGGCAGCGTCACTGTGGTCGTGCAGTCTTGGACACGTAGCTTAACTTCACGGTGCTCTAGACATGAGGACAGGAGTGCCCTCTGTGTAAAGTGGCTGGGCAGATTAATGACATGATACATCACAGCCTTGGAACAGTGCTTGGCACACAGCGAGCAATCGATAAACACGAGTTTTATGACCACTGACGCTGTTGGCACTGTGCTTTGTTCTACTTGGGCCTTTTATGAGAGTGGTTTGTCCCCTGCTTGAATTATATCTCTGATAACTTCCCCTTCCCATCTTCTCTCTTCTTTTTTCTCAGAATTCTGACTAGGCAAATGCTGGACTCCCGGATTGATCCTCTGCTGCGCCTATGATTTCATATTTTCCATTTCTCTTTTTTATCATTTTTTTTTACCTTCTGAGATATTTCCTGGACCTTTCAATGCCATGGATTTTATTGATGGCTATTACGCTTTTGATTTCTAAGTGCTCATTCTATTTCCCTCATGGTTCCTTTTCCATCAGGACGCTGCTCTTGGTTTCTGGATGCAGTATGTTTTATCTCTCTGAGTCAGTTTTTACCGAAATTTTCTTCTGGCTCCTACAATCACATTTCCTCAGGGTTTCTTTCTTCTATTGAGTTGTTTTATTCTCTCATTTTCATAGTGAAGAATTTTTTCCCTGAAATTCTGGCCATCCCTGGATGTTTATTTATATCCAAGAGGGAGATGCTGCAAGCTGAATGGAGCTCTGCACCTATAGGTTGTGTCTGTTGACCGGTGGGCTTCCCCCCAGGTGATCAGGTGGTCTTTTCTCCACAGCACTTCCCATTTCCATGAAGCAGAATCCTTCAATGTCTTATATAGGGGCATAGCCTGGTTGCAACATCCTGGAGGCAGAATGCGGGGTAGGCTCTGGGGATCTCAGGCTCGGGATGCAAACTTCCATTTAATCCCCTGTGTTTAGCCCTGCACCTCACCCCTGCCTTCTGAAGTCCAATGCTCTTCATTTTAATATCTTTAGAGAATAAATTTGCTAGCTGTATGTGGGGCCAACTGTTCTGGCATAGACTTTCCGTCAATCCCACTATCCCACCACTGCCTGCTCACATCCTCGGGCCTCCTGGTCCTAAGCTTCTCAGGGCTTTCTGCAGGGCGCTTTGGCACTTTCTTCCAAGCATCGCCCTCTGTAGGCACATTAGGCAGCAGCTTATTTTGCTCTGTTAATTCAGTTTCCACTTTTTGTCTCCAGAAAAAAAATCCTAATTTCTAATGGTTGTCAGCTAACTCAGATTTTATTTTTGGCACCAGTAGGAGGCAAAAAGAAATGTATCATTGGATTGTAAACAGCCTCTTGGCCAGTTGTTAACCTAGGACACCTCCATCCCCACCTACTCATAATAAGAATGACTGAGATGTTGTTAACAATACAGAATCCCAGACTCGACCCAGACCTACCTAACTCAGAAGCCCTGGAATCTGCATGTTTGACAAGTTGTCCTGGGAAGTTGTGAGGTGAGTGGCCTGGAGTTTGTCCCAGGTTGATGAGCAATACTCAGAAGAGAGCCAGCCTGGAGGCGAGCCCGGAGGCCCCATCCTCAGGCCAGCGACCGCTTATCTGTATGCATAACTCAGCCTCCTGGTCAGTCCCTGCCAGTCTCTGTGCAGTCAGGACTTCTGTACTGACAGTGCACTTGACATTGGCATCACTGGGTATTTCTCACACGCTGAGAGCTGTAAGGCACAGCCCAGGGATTCACTGATGCCATCAGGGCAGGCAATGGGAGGTCTAGTCAACACTTTGCTTGGTCTTGCACCAGGAGAACTTTCCAGTAGGATCAAAGATAAACTCCATCTTCAAGTGCACCCTCTGTATAGGAGAATGCATCTGCAAGCTCACAGTGGCACAGTAGGCTGAATGAACGCCACATGGCTAGAGGAATGGGTCGTGACCCTGGACAGAGAACTCCTCGGGTAGTATGACGCTGAGTTATCACTTCCAAGGGAAGAAGGCTGCAGTGGGAGATGGAAGATGTCTACGATGTACAGCAAAGATTTCTGAGCAAGAGAATGTGCTCAAGGTCACCTTCGGACCTCCGCAAAGACTGGGGACATGCAGAGGGAGGATCAGTAGAAGAGGGACTAAGAGAGCAAGATGGCGACAGATCTGGAGCGGGCATGCCAGAAGACAGAGCAAGCTTGAGAAGTGTGTGCTGTGCTGCCAGAATACTATTTGCATTTCCAAGAGCAACAAAAAAACGAATAAATCACTGATCAACTAATCTACAACGAAAAAAAGCAACTACAGTCTCGAGGTTTTAAGGCCGATACAAAAGGAGATTCCTGAGAGTGCCCCAACGGCGCCGGGAGACCTCGGGGAGACCAAGCGAGTAGCCCGAGGCAACAAAGGCCAGGAAAGATGGCAGCCGCGACGCAGAGACAGAGAGGAAGGCACTGGACCAGCCCAGCTCTGGGAGCTCTGTGAGTGACCCCCAGCCCAGCCCCACTTGTGGGGCAAACGACTGCCCGGCTCCCGCCTACCACACCAGGCTAGGCGCCGGCACCACCGCTGCCTCCATTTTCTCCGGTGGGGGCAGAGCCGGCCAGCTCAGATCAGGCAGACCAGCCATCTTCACTTGGTGCGGCTCCTCACTGAGCCATGCCACTTGTGTGCCTCAGCGCGGGGCCTCCCGGGGCCTGTGGACTGGCCACCAATCCCACTCCACCCACGGATCTCTGGTGGGGCTGTGGCGTGGGGAGCCCCTGGCCAGCGTCGGGAAGGCAGGGAAGAGGATCCCGGCCAGACTGTCACTCCACCACACCTGGGGCTTCGGCCCCAGCTAAA
>NW_007730303.1:0-409 GCF_000696425.1 Galeopterus variegatus | reverse complement strand
CCTGCTTCTGGGAGGCAGATACCATCTCTGTGGCCTTCAGTTTGGAAAAACCCCAGACTGATTTCTGGTTGGGAGAGGGGTGACCGGGGTGCCCCTGAGCCCGCTTGAACCTGCCGGAGAGCTGACAGCCTGAGGGCACCAAGCCGGCTCATGCTGGGGGGATTCAAAGAGGAACTGTGTGCTATGGGATCCTCCCCCGGGGGGCTCGCGCCCTGGTGTGGGAGATAACTCAACCACACAGGGGCCACAATACCTGGGGGATGGTGGGAGGCCCAGAGAGGGCCTTGACCAGGGCCGCAGGAATGCCCACAGTGTCCGTGGCGGAGGCCTGAGACCCCTTCTGGGCCAGGCGGGGCTGAGAGATGAGGATTGCAGAAGACAGCCCCAGCCCTGTACTGAGCGCACAGAG
>NW_007730302.1:198185-199714 GCF_000696425.1 Galeopterus variegatus | reverse complement strand
AAAAAAAAAAAGAAAAATATAACTAAAAGCAAATAGGAAAACGTCCATGAAGTATTTGAAGCACACTAGTATTGAAATTTTCCCACTTAAGCAATGTAAAATTGGCTCATGTATATCTGCAAACTTTGTGATTGTCTTTTTTTATTAAGATATCCCCAAAGCATATTTTATAAGGGTTCAAAATATAAGTTATATGATTACGATATATCTTAATCCTTTTCTAATATTTTGAAATGATTAAAAAATGCCCTAATGACCATTTATTTTTACCACAACTTCCCCAACAATAGATATTTATTTGTAACCACAACAGTGAAAATATCTCATTTTCATTTTTTATTTTATTTTTAATTTGTTTATTTATAATTTTTACTGAATCAAAATTGATTATACATATTTTGGGGTTTCACATTGAGATATGTTGATCAAATCAACATGGAATCAATATTACCAGCATATATATTGTTACAAATCATACTTATACTTTATGCCCCTTGTCCAATCTCTCTCTCCCCTCCCCCCCTCCCCCCTGTAATTGCCCTAGATTTCTTCTCTCCTTGTGAAAGAGTAATGGTTACTCTATTGGTTTGTTGCCTAGATGATCCGATCAATGCTGACAGGTGTGATCAGGTCCCACAATATTATCGTAGAGCAGATGCTTCTTCTGTCACTCTGGAATGGGCGTTGTGGGGAGAGACATCCTCTTCTCTTCTTTATCTCTGCTGGTGACTCTTTCTGTCAATGCACTCACTCCAGTCACTAGGGGACCATCAACGTGGTGGCTGTTGAGTCTAGCAACTTTCACAGCAGACATGGTTATTGTGGTGGCTGTGGTGGGCCACCCACATGGAGGTGATGTTCTTGGCATGCTCCTTGGTGCTGATGGTGTGCCTGGTTATGGGGGTATCTGGTCCCTGGCTCTGTCCCTTGGGTCCCTGGGTGGGCTCTGAGGCACTGTCGTGGTGTGCCTCATTGAGGGGAGGAGTGTCTGGTCCCTGGCTCCACTGCTTGCCCTGAGTGGGCCCTGAGTCACTGGCACAGTGTGCCTGGTTGAGGGGAGGGGGGCCCAATCCCTGGATCCAGTCCTCACATCCCTGGGTGGAATTGAGGTGCAAGATGTGTGTCCAAACTTTTGTGATTTTCAAGGACAGAATACTGACATTAAGGGGAAATACTTATGTTATTTACCCTTTGTGGTGACATGATCCACAGAAAGCACTGGAGATTTTTTTTAAAAGGATGTTAAGGCAATGTATGTTAAAGCAATGTTTGCTGTAATTAGATTTCAGCATTACAAAAGTAATCTCAATGGTGAATAAGCACTTGTTTTGACCAAAGTGTGGCAAAATGGAGAACAATAACCAAAAAAATCCTGGTGTCTAACATCAACAAATCATGTGACTCTGGGAAACTCACATTTCCTCATATTCAATTGTTTTCACTTTTCTTACAAGGTAGAAATAACTCATAAGCCATACCTGCACTATCAGAAAAAACTATGAAGATAGAGAAACATCAGCATATCTCTA
>NW_007730302.1:194406-197811 GCF_000696425.1 Galeopterus variegatus | reverse complement strand
TCAGCCCGAAGCAAGTTTAAAATGGCTGAGGTACTTTCCCAAAATGGCTGGCGGCCTGGGCATAGCCCAACACTTCCTTTTGAAAGTTTGCCCAAAATCAAAATCACCCAGGCTCATACAGATACTGAATGAAGTATTATCAGCCAACTCTTGTGCACTGTAAGCACTAGACTGAAAAACTGTGTGAGTTGTGAAAGCTACGCCTTTCTGGGACTCTTGCCTCTGCTCTGAAGCATTACAAAGGGGATTCAGGCCACAGTGATGCTCTCCCTCATGGGATTTCTATTCATACACGACCTCCTTCAAATTCTGTCCCAGCTCATTTACCCCAAAGAAAACAAGAATATCATCCCGAGCCCCAATGTCCTTCCTAGAAGTCACTGTCCCTGAAAACTAGGTGTTGTATCAACTTCTGTAAACTCAGACCAGGAGCGCTAGGCAGGCTGCACTGTGCGGGAGGGACCAGAAACTTAACTTCCCGAAGGGACACCAAGAAACCCCACAAACACAACTGCCACAGAGTAACTCTCAGACCACACACACCTCACCTGTCCCACTGCCCGGGGCCCCCGAGGCCTGCGAGGCTCCTCTTTCACCCTCCCACCCACTTCAGAGGAACCGAATTTACCCTTAGTGTCTGAGGAGCAGTGTGGGGACAGCATAGGGCGGAAAGAACCAGGGAAAAGATGGTGGACTGGGCGGGAAGCCCATGTGCAGAAGAAACCTGGAGCAGCCCTTCTCCTAGTCCTGTGCTGGGGACGTTATTGAAAGGCAAAACTACATTTCTCAGATGATGCAGAGAGCAAGGCTGCACATGTGCAGAAGAAACATGAAAGAGCTTTTTCTCTAGTCCTGTGCCTGTGATGTCAATGGTCAGCGAGACTACATTCCCAGAAGCCTCTGGCGCCATACTTTCGGAACCAAATGAGGAAATTTTGTTTATTTTCACAGCTATAAGTCCTGTTACTGAGAGGCCAGGCCTTGTTGAATCGAGAATGGTCTCTACCCATGAAACAGTGATGGGGAATTCTCATTTTTTCTTAAATATTGGTGTCAGGTTGGAGCCATAGCTACACTAATTGTCTGGTTGGGGTTTGTAGGGAAAGTGAGGGAAAATCGCCAGGGCTGCTCAGATGTGCAGAATCTTGCCAAGCGTTTGATGTAAATATGCACGTGTGCCCAGGTGTTCCTTGGTTATTGTCTGATGTAAATGTGTTTTGCACCGAGGTGTCCTGAGTTATGGACTTAAGTATAAAGGGTGAGTGGCTCTGATCAAGAGGGCCCCCTGCATCTGGAATGCCCCTTGGGGGACCAGGAGGAGACCACTACGCTGCTGGAGGCTGTTGCTGCAAGCTGTTGCTGCCAGTGCCCCCGGAATGCCCTGAGAGGGCACCGCCACTGCTGCTTCTGCTGTTACTGCTGCTGCTACTGCTGAGGACTGAGCTTATGTCATCTGCCAATGGCTCCCAGGATCTTTCCCAATTACCTAGCATGGACCTGCATGTGAGGGGTCTATGATCCAGCCTGTCTTGTGAGGGGTCTGGTGATCCAGTCCGTACAATGGGTTTGAAGGGTCTGAGCCCTAGCCCTGAAAATACAAATGGAAACTTAGTATAACTAAATTAATGAAACATTTTGCCTTGAGTTATAAATTGCCAAGCAATACAATTGGCCTAGTCCCATAGCTTTACAATTGGCTATGTCAGCAGGAGCCTGAAAATAACCAAAGCCAATTAGTTTTGGTCCCAACCTGACAGGGTTATTCACAGACTCTTGCCTATGTGGCCAATTGTACTGCTACATGACTACATCAATTGTATGGCTAGGCAATTCATAACCATAAGCCAAAACATTTCATTATTTTAGTTACACCAAGTTTTCCATTTGTATTGTCTGGGCCAGGGGTTAGGTCCCACAGACCCTTCAAACCCATTGTACAGACTGGGTTACAGATCCCTCACATGCCAGGTTGTGTCACCAGACCCCTCACATGTAGGTCCACACTGGGTAATTGGGAAAGATCCCGGTAGCCATTGGCAGGTGACATGAGTTCAGTCCTCAGTCCTCAGTCCTCAACTTCCTTGGCAGCAGTGGCAGCGTGGTGGTGGCTTACAGCAGATCCAACAGCAGCGGTGATGGTGGCCTCTGCATGGCTCGCCAGGGTCATCCCATGGGCCAGATGCCCTATGGATCAGAGCTACTTATTCTTTATACTTAAGTCCATAACCCAGGATACCTGGGTGCGCATGCACAGTTACATTAGACAATAACCAAGAAACACCCAGGAGCACTGCATATTTACATCAAATGCTCAGCAAGATTCTGAACAACAGAGGGGCCTTGAACATTTTCTTTCACTTTCCCTACACTTGGTCTGACAACCTGAGATACTGTGGCAATAATGGAGAAATTTAAATTGCAGCCAGATATAGCATTATAGCAACCATGTCTATTTTTTAAAGATGCATTTTAAAGTATGAAAAATCATCTCTCTCTTTTTTATTTATTATGAATATTCATGAGATACAAAGCGGATTGTCCCCCTCCTGCTCACGATATGGGTGCCAGATTCATACTGGGGGCATACCCATTACCAGAAATTACTTTTGTACCCTTTGTCCCCTTCCAATTTTCCCCCAACCTCCCTCCTTATCCACCTCTCCCCTCAACTCCAATTTGTAGCCCTAGGAACGTTCCCTCCCTCTGTTGGATCACAGCACTACTGTGGTCTTATTTTCCTGCCTTCTTTCTCTCTTGGCTCCTGCATATGAGTGAGCACATGAGGTATTTATCCCTCCGTGCTTTGCTTGTTTCACTCAACATAAGTTTCTAGAGGTTCATCCATGTTGTTGCAAATGGGAGTATCTCAATCTTTTTATGGCAGAGTAGTATTCCATAGTGTATATATACCACAGTTTCCTTATCCAATCATCTATTGATGGACATTGAGGTTGGTTCCATATCTTGGCTATTGTAAACAGAGCTGCAATATATACGGGAGTGCAGGTGTCTCTTTGACATGATGATTTCCATTCCTCTGGACTTATACCCAGAAGAGGGATTGCTGGATCATATGGAAGATCTATGTGTAGCTGTTTGAGAAACCTCCAAATTATTTTCCAAAGTGGTTGTACTAATTTACATTCCCACCAACAGTGCAGTAGTGTTCCTTCTCTCCACACCCTCACCAGCATTTGTTATTCACCATCTCTTTGATCATAGCCAGTCTAACTGGAGTGAGGTGGTATCTCAATGTGGTTTTAATTTGCATTTCCCTGACGACTAGTGATATTGAGCATTTTTTCATGTATCTGTTGGCCATTTGTATGTCTTCCTTTGAAAAATGTCTATTCATCTCTTTTGCACATTTTTTAACTCAGTCATTTACTTTTTTTTCTGTTTTAA
>NW_007730302.1:191321-194302 GCF_000696425.1 Galeopterus variegatus | reverse complement strand
CATCTATTGATGGACATTGAGGTTGGTTCCATATCTTGGCTATTGTAAACAGAGCTGCAATATATACGGGAGTGCAGGTGTCTCTTTGACATGATGATTTCCATTCCTCTGGACTTATACCCAGAAGAGGGATTGCTGGATCATATGGAAGATCTATGTGTAGCTGTTTGAGAAACCTCCAAATTATTTTCCAAAGTGGTTGTACTAATTTACATTCCCACCAACAGTGCAGTAGTGTTCCTTCTCTCCACACCCTCACCAGCATTTGTTATTCACCATCTCTTTGATCATAGCCAGTCTAACTGGAGTGAGGTGGTATCTCAATGTGGTTTTAATTTGCATTTCCCTGACGACTAGTGATATTGAGCATTTTTTCATGTATCTGTTGGCCATTTGTATGTCTTCCTTTGAAAAATGTCTATTCATCTCTTTTGCACATTTTTTAACTCAGTCATTTACTTTTTTTTCTGTTTTAAATGTGTTAAGAAACAAAAAATTGATATGGCAATTTTCTTTCAAACCATTAAAACACGTTTGTTCTCATCCACTAAAATAATTTGTGAGTTTCAATGCATTGTATTACACAAAAAACTGCTCTAGTGTGTATGGTGAAATAAAATAGCAGAGTCATAGGGTAGGTGCATTTCTTAATACTTGTGCCAATTTACACTTGCAGTTTCTGCTAATTAATTTCCCAGAAATTCCCATGTTCCATTAACGTATCAGTCCATCTATTAAATCAAATGTTAATAATTTGAGGTGTGTGTGTGTGTGTGTGTGTGTGTGTGTTTGTGTGTGTGTGTGAGTGAGTGTGTGGTATACATGAACTTTGCCTTTTCTTCTCTGGTTTCTGCAGCAAATTAGGCCAGGAGTTCTGTATATGGGTTTATCAACGTTTCTGCTACATTGAAGTTCCTCAAAACAGGGAAATATGACCATCTGATTTGCTTACTTGGGCGAATGTGGTGCTGATAACACAAAGATAAGAGTTCATATCCCAGTATTGGCCAGCTGCCAAACAAACAAACAAAAATCACAAAAAATGGGAAAATGCCCAACTTGAGTAATTAGGGTTGATGTGAACTTAAGTGTTAGAATGTGGGGCAGAGAGAAAGAAGAGCAAAGGTTAGGGATGTGTGGATGGGCTATGAGAGGCCACAGTTGTGCCTAAAACCTTTCCCTGGTTTTCTCTTTTCCTAATGCATTTCATGCCCTGTTCAAATACTTCTGTTTTCTCAGCTTCTACAATTTCCCGTCACTGATTCTATTTGCAGATCCAAAAAACTCAGCCTTAATCTTTCTACAGTCCCCTTCTTTCAGACTTTAGAATCTAAACCACCATCATTGAACTCCTAAGTACCATGCCTCTCTCAAACACTTACTGGTATGGTATGTGGGGATCCTTTAAACACAGGATGATTGGCAGTGATTGGGTGGCTGGAGTCAGTGCTTGATCTTTCACACTCTAGATACAGTTTGTCATTCCCTCTCTTTGTATGTCTGTCTCCAATCTATAAAAATGGAGACAGTAATACACATTTGGATGTGCAGGCCGCACCCTGAGCCAACCTGTACTAATGTAAAGGTCAAGAGTACAACCCCTTTTCTCCTCCTTTGAAAGTAAAGTTCTCAGAGCGAAGGGCAGGAGGCTCATGGATGATACTAAGTGTTATACAGTAGCCGGGTATTGTAGCTTTCCATGTTCAAGTACACAATTCCATTGTTAAACTTATTTCTAAGGACCTTATTGGATTCTGTTGTAACTAGAATTGTTTCCTCAGTTTCATATTTGTGTTATTTTTGTGTACAGAAATACAATTGATTTTTGTATATTGATCTTGTCTTTTGTTATTTTTCTGAACTCTAACAGTTTTTTTATTAATTCCTTATGATTTTCTAAATACAAAAACATGTCAACTGAAAATAAAAGAAATTGTACTTCTTTCTTTCCAATCTAGATGCCTTTTGTTTACTTCTGTTGACAATTATCCTGTCTAGTACAGTGTTGAAGAGATGTGGTGACAGCGGATTCTTTATCTTGTTCCTGATCTTAGAAAATTAAGGGTATGGTCTTTCACCACTAAGGAGAGTGTGACCATTGGGTTTTTTCATATGCCCTTTATCAGTTTGAGAATGTCCCCTTCTGTTCCTACTTTGCTGAATGTTTTCTTCATAGAATGATGTTAGATTTTGTGAAATTTGTTTTGTCCATCTCTTGAAATGTCATGTGGTTTTGTTTATTATTTTTGGTATAGTGTATTATAATATGTAATTTTTGGCTATTAACTAAACATGTACTCCTGGGATTTATGCAACTTCAGCCTGGGGTACAATTATTTTTTTTTATGTTACTTGATTCTATTTACTTTTATCTTTTTACAGAATTTTGCACCTGCACTCCCTCTCTTTGTATGTCTGTCTCCAATCTATAAAAATGGAGACAGTAATACACATTTGGATGTGCAGCCCTCACCCTGAGCCAACCTGTACTAATGTAAAGGTCAAGAGTACAACCCCTTTCCACCTCCTTTGAAGGTCAAGTTCTCAGAGTGAAGGGCAGGAGGCTCAGGGATGATACTGTTTCCACAGCAGCCACGTATTGCAGCTTTCTGTGTTCAAGTACACAATTCCAGTGTTAAACTTATTTCTAAAGATCTTATTTATTCTATTGTAACTAGAATTATTTCCTCAATTTCATATTTGTGTTATTTATTTTGTGTACAGAAATACAATTGATTTTTGTATATTGATCTTGTCTTTTGTTAGTTTTCTGAACTCTAACAGTTTTTTGTTAATTCCTTGTGATTTTCTAAATACAAAAACTTGTCAATTGAAAATAAAAAAAGTTGTAACCTGTATGCCCTTTATCAGTTTGGGGATGTTCCCTTCTATTCCTACTTTGCTGAATGTTTTCTTCATTGAAGGATGTTGGATTTTGTCAAATTTCTCTTGTCCATCTAGTGTGGTGTCATGTGGTTTTG
>NW_007730302.1:186050-191039 GCF_000696425.1 Galeopterus variegatus | reverse complement strand
GGTGAAGAGGAGGAGAGACCTATGGAACTCATGAAGGTGGGAGAAACCATGAAGAAAGAAAGAAAAAAGTGCTCTCAGCATTTTGGGCCACGGACACTTTAATGCTGGAGCACATGGAGCAGGAGCCGGCAGAAGCTGCAACTGTGCCCTTTAGATGGAGTTACTTGGAGGTGGAAAGGGAGAGGAGGACTTTGGTGGCCCACAGGAGAGCAAGACCACTAACAGTGTTCTCGTGGGCCCACGCAGGAGCAAGGAGCCAGAACAACTGAAAAAGGAGCCACTCAGAGACTGGTGAGTCATCACAAGGGACTGGCTCTCATCCCGTCCCATGGGAAGTGTTTGTAGCATGGGCAGTGGGGGAGATGGGCCCACCAGGAGAACACTGGGACACAGCAAGGACAGCTGATCTGTCCCCCAATCAGTGCAGGACCACTCAGAGGAGACTGGTCGGGAATGCAAAATTGCATAGGGTGGAGTTTGGTGAAAAAGAAAAGCAGGTCCAGATCAGAGTTTCTACACAACCTAGATGCACCAAGTATCAGGAGATTCTGAAGTACCTATAAGGTCAACCATTAAAGCCTTAGCTTAACAAAAAGCCTTCCCTAGGGAAACAGCAGCAAAGCAGCAATTCACCTCAACCACACAGCTCAAGTACTCGTTCCCACAGGAAGTTCACCCATTTTAGAAGCAAGCAGAGGACAAAAACTTAGTTCTGGCCCAGGCACACCATGAATGCCTTGGGGACCACCAGGTGACATGAGGCATGGAGCCAGGGGCAGGACCCCTGCCCACAACCACACACACCGCCACCCAGGAACCTGAGGATTGGAGCCAAGGACTGGACCCCACTCCCACATACAGGCATACTACCAATGCCTAGGGCCCTGCCCGGGGACCCAGAGCTAGCAGCCAGGGACTGGACCCCCTTTCCACAATTAGGCATGCAATGACAGTGCCTCAGAGACCACCCAGGGACCCAAGGCATGGAGAATGGGACCGGACCCCTCTCCCACAACCAGGCTCACCATGCCAGCACCTCGGAGCCTGCCAGGGAACCTGGAGTAATGATTCAGGGACTGGATTCCCCCACACAACCAGGCATGCTGGGACAGCACATCAGGGCCCTGCCCAGGGGCCTGAGGCATGGAGAAGCGGACCAGACCCCTTCCCACAACCATGCACCCCACGCCAGCACCATGGGGACCCAGGGTATGGAGCTGGGGACTGGACTCCCCTCCCACAACCAGGCAAGCCGTGCCAATGCCTCGGGGCCTTTCCTGGACCCAGGTCATGGAGAAGGGGACTGGATCCCCTTCCTACCACCAGGTACACCACAACAGTGCCTTGGGGCCTGCTGTTGATGCAAGGCATGGAGAAGGGGACCAAACCCCCTCCCACAACCAGGCACCTCTCACCAGTGCCTCTGGGCCCACCTGGGGACCTGGGATATGGAGAAGGGGACCGGGCCACCCTCCTACAACCAGGCATCTGGCATCAGCACCTTGGAGCCCATGCTGGGACCCAGGGCATGGAGAAGAGGACTGGAACCCCTCCCACAATCAGGGACCCCATGCCAGCACCTCAAGGCCTGCCCTGGGAACTGGGGCAAGGATAAGGGGACTGGACCCCCCTCCCACAAACAGGCACCCTGTGCCAGCACTCTGGGGCCTACATGGTTACCCAGGGTATGGAGCCAGGGACTGGAGCCCCTCCCACAACTAGGCACCCCATGCCAGCACCTTGGGGCCTGCCCTGGCACCTGGGGCATGGATAAGGGAACTGGTCCCCCCTCCCACAACCAGACACACTGTGCCACTGCCTCAGAACCTGCCTAGGGTTCCCAGGGTAAGGAGCTGGGGACTGAAATCCCCTTCCAGAACCAGGCACACCATGCCAGCACCTTGGGACCCACTTGGGAACCTGGGGCATGGAACTGGGGATCAGACACTCTCCACAACCAGGCACACTGCCAGCACCACGGAACAGGCCAAAAACATCGCTTCCATGTGGGTGGCCCACCACAGCCACCACGATAACCATGGCTGCCGTGAAGGCGGCTAGACGCCACAACCACCACGCAGATGGTCCACCAGCCACTGGAGTGAGATGACACAAGGAGAGTCACCAGCAGAGATGAAGAAAGGAAAAGGATGTCTGTCTCCGCAGAGACCATTTCATAGTAAAGGAAGAGGCATCTGCTCAGTGATAGTGTTGTGGAACCTGATCACGACTCTCAGCATTGGACAGACAGCATTGGACAGATCATTGGGCAGCAAATCAATAGTGACCATTATTCTTTCAGAGGGTGAGAAGAAATGTACGGTGATTAGAGGGGGATGGAGGGAGGGAAAGGGGGATGAGGAGGGATTGGACAAGGGGCATAAAGAATAATTACAATTCGTAACAATATATATGCTAGTAATATTGATTTGATCAACATATCTCAAGGTTGAACCCCAAAAATATGTATCATCAATTTTGATTCAATAAAAATTTTAAGTAAAATAAATAAATCACAAAAAATTCAAACAGCCACCAAAAAAAAAAAAAAAAAAAAAAAATGAGAGAGAGAGAGAAAGGGAAAAAGAAAATCAACAACAATGTACTGGCTTTTGAAGAATTTTTAAATTTCATCAAGTTTCTAAAAATCAGCATTTGGGTTGAGCTAAGTTGGGAAATTCCTCTATTGGTGCTGCCTGGATTACAGATGAGACTGTAGGCACCTTGTGTTTTGACTGAGGCTGGTTGGTTCAAGGAGGATTCACTAACATGTCCTGTGGTTTTGGTGACATTTAGCTAAATCTTGTTTCTCCAATACGATAGCCCCATTTTCATCCAAATATGACTGTGTCCAAGAAGGCAAGCCCCAGTAGCAAGAAATTTTTAAACCTGTTTGCATCACATTTACCAATGTCCTCTTGGTCAAAGTAAGTCCAGTGGCAAAGTCCAAGATATTGACAGAGGGGACCATATAAGGCTTTGGATACCTGGAGGCTTGTCATTTGGAACAATTGCTGGCAGAGTGTAGCACAAGAAATATACATGCTTATTTTTTTTCTTATATAGCATTGGGTGGAAAATGTTGAATTGTTAAGTTGCATATCTTCCAGGAAACTCAGGTCTATAAAAGGTAGAGTTGTCGCAGAGGAAACACTCATATGGAATCACTTGTCCAATCCTATATTAGCAGGAATAGGTCATACAGCCCAAGTGCATTTTTACAACATTAACTTTAGTGAAGATGTAATGTTTCTTCTTCTAGTTTAAAAGATTTAATTATTCCTTTAGAGAAGAGTAACTGTTGCTAAATCACTGACCGATGCCAGCTCTCTAGTGACCCCCCTTCTGCCTACTCTCTCACCTGTGCTTTCAGAGTCCTCTATGCATGTCCAAGATCAACAACAAATGAGTACATTTCAATGTTATTTGTTTAATTATTACTTATGCTGTTTTGCATACATTGTATATAATAAGTTTTTGAGGGTCAATAAATTCAAAAACAAAAGTAGAAATAATTAAAACTCAGTTTCAGGGCCGGCCTGGAGGCGCACTCGGTAGAGTGTGGCGCTTGGGAGCACGGCGGCGCTCCCGCTGAGGGTTCGGATCCCATATAGAGACCGGTCCGCTCACTGGCTGAGCATGGTGCAGGCGTGACACCAAGGGTTGCGATCCCGTTACCGGTCACGAAAAAAAAAAACCAAAAAACTCAGTTTCAGAGAAATTTATATGAATAAGATAAAGTTGACATGCATGAATAGGCAGGTTATGAGAACTCAGAGTCATGAAAGTTGAGTACACATTTGTCTCTGGTCTTTCTGATGTCCTCACCAAAAGACACACATAATTGTTAACTTGATTAGTTTGAAATCTGAGAAGGGAGCATGCTCAAGTCTCATGGGACATCAAGCCTTGCTGACACCAAACTATGAAACACTGTCCTCATTGACCATATAGATGTCCTATCCTATAAAGCTTTTCACAGCCAGTCTAGAAATAAACATTTTTGGTGTAGAAAAGTGGACACAGCTACCTAGTACTAAGACAAAACTCATCTTATGTTTTTCTGGGGATGTTAAAATAGTGTGGTCCCAGACAGCTTTTGAAAGGCTGTACTTGATTCAGAGATAATACCTGGAATGTTTGGAGGACTGAGTTGACCACAGGCCTTTAAATAACTCTCCACACATTTTTCTCATCTCATCTCTACATGCAGGTTGTGCAGCAGACTGTTCAAAGTTATATTTTCTGGCAAATATTCCCAGAGCTCAATTAAAATTTCACCCACTCAATGTAATCTTATTTCAGTTTTTCAAAAGCTCAGCAATAACCTAACCAATATTAAATCTAAATATTATTTTCTAGTCTTTGCCTAACTTGAATTTTCTGCCATATTTGATAATATTGTCTATGATCTGCTCCTGGAAATTCTCTGTTTTTTCATGTCATTGCCTCTCTGATGATTTTTTGTTTGTTTCCCTGATTTTTTTTTTTTTTTTTTACTTCTTGTCATAGCTCAACCAAGAGCACCATCCTGGGCCTGATCTATTCACTTTGCACTTCTCTTTGGCTGATGTAGTCGGCTCTGGTTTGCATTTCTATTTGTCTACATCTTGCACATCTTCTCCAGCCTTTAGACCAGAGGTTGAACTCTCTGTTGGAAGCTCCTTTGTAGCTAACCAAAAAGCACCTTAAGCTCAACAAATCGAAAAATCAAAAAGGAAAACCTTCAGCCTTCCAGGGGGTGGCTACTTAGTTTTCAGGCATCTATTATATCTTGTTAAGTTCCAAAAGCAGGAGTGGTCTCAGCAATATATGGTTTCACGCTCTGAGTCATTTCATTTAACTAAGTTGAAAGACAATATCATCTTTTGCTCTGTCTCTTTCAGGTTGATGAAGTAATACTGAATTTCTCCTATTACATATTTTACTTATCAATTCTTTTACTTTCAGCTGCTATTTCTCTCTTTCTTCATTTATACCCAAACACAT
>NW_007730302.1:164789-184902 GCF_000696425.1 Galeopterus variegatus | reverse complement strand
CCCCGCTCCTCGCTCAGCCAGTGAGCGGGAACCGGTCTGCACATGGGATCCGAACCCTCGGCGGGAGCGCTGCCGCGCTTCCCAAGCGGCGCACTGTAGCAGTGCGCCACCGGGCCGGCCCCAAAATCTCTGGCTCTTTTGTCAGTCTTTGTCATCATTAATCTGCCTGACTATTGCCTTAGTTAACTTCAGAGTACATTATTAATTATGATCTTTGATTTTTTTCTTTCAAATTTCTCCAACTGGGGTAAAAGGAGTGGACTTGTTTGAGGGACTGTAATTTTGGTGGAAAAATAGGGTGTCCCTTTTGCCTGCCCAATCTTTAACACTGTGATAGCAAGACATTTTTTTAAATCACACCAAAGTCCATTTTATAGACCTTTTTTCTTAATTATCGTCTGAAGATTTCCAACCTCCTGGGATGAGTCTCATGACTCTCCCCTTTGTTTTTCATCTTAGTTTGACATCTCTCAATGTTTTCTAAATTTATCTTATGAGTATTTATTAATAACTATTTAAAATTTTACTCCTTCCTGGGATGAATACTTAGGATCTTCCCTCTACCTTTCTTTATTCTCTTGTTAATTGAGTTAGTGTTTTATTAGCCTCTGTAACTCCCATGAGGAAAAACTGAGACATCAGTGTCAGTATGGCTTCCAGGACTGTTACTGAATTTTGGAGCAGTACATTGCATTGGGTGACTATGTGAAAGGGGCCCTATTAGCTACGGTGTTTACTATAGCTGGATAATGTTTGTGACAAGCAGGTAAAGCCACACTACCAGAGTGCTCTGGGATATTTCAAAATGATTTGGTTTTTCTCCCTCCCCTGCTGGAAACACGAAGTCAGCTTTTTTCAGTATGTACCGTGGCGTCCTAGTCGAGCTCTTGGAGGTAAATTTCACAACAGTGTGTGGCCTGCCTATGACTAGGTCCCCCTTGGGTTTTTAACTCTCAGATTTGGTCACACTGAGCCTTCAGGAATTGGTCAGTCACAATTTCACAATCAGGTTTCCTTCCCCTGCACTTGTTCCCATGGTGGTTTAAGCACTACTGAAATTCTGCTACTTTCCAAAGTTTTCATCTTCAGCTTAGATTTCTGTAAACCGTTTAATTATATATCTGTTGCCAGCTCAACATCCCGCAGGTTGGATCACGGACATATCAAGTATGATGTGTCCAAGTCTGTGCCAATTTTGCCATCCTATTCTTTTCTCATTTTACAAATTTCACTTTACTGGATAAGTATCTGTGTAGCTGTGACCATGCACATAGCCTGGAAATAAACCTTCTCTCCTTACATTCTGCTCACCAGGTTAGTACCACATCCTGGTCTTTCTTTCTTTTCATCTCTCTTTTAAAGAAATTCTTTCCTATTGTACATGGTTGCTGCTCTATGTCCTGTCATTGGTGCTTGTCTGTCACCCTGTCTTCTTCCCTCTGACTTGCACTTCCCACTCTCATTCTGGGGGATGAGTGTGAAAATTCAAATCTGGTCATGTAGCTTACCTGCTTTTGCATGACCTCATTATTCACACCCTGTGGTTTGAATAGTGACAGTGTTTTCAACATGGGATGACCACAAGCAATTATCTGGTATGTAGAAAATAGAATTTCAGATGTTTATGTAAATTCCTTAATTTATAAGTAATTAAAAATCAGCAATAGGCACATGAAATGCTTTGTTGCTGGAACTAAGTCAAATATTTTAATGCAGAAACACTGTGTAACAGGTTTCATCAACATTGTGCTTCTCTTTGTCATGGCCCAGGACCATACCCCTACGCATGATGCTGTGTGTAGTTTCATTAATGCAGGTTGTGTTCTTTGTGTTCTTTTGACTGGACTTTTGATGTTGCCCCATAATCTGGAGAACACATTGTTCACGTGGAAGGATTTAATATCTTTGGCATTTCAGTGAAGTGCAAACTGAATAGAAAACAAAAGTATATTATTTCGTTCTTTCTCACCTCAGCCTACATTAAAATTTTGTCCAAATTAGTTCATCTAACACATTATCCCCTCTGTGTATTTATACTTATGTCTTCATACTTGATTGTAAGCTCCTTGGAGAAACAGACATTTATTCATACTTTCATCATTAGCGACTAGGATGGATCTAGATTTATAAGGTTAGCTTTGTGATAGCATTTTTGGTAATTAATAAATTATTACAGTGGCTGGATATTTATTCTGTGATTTTTCTGTCTCCCACCATATGATGTATACAGAAGCTGCACTTGATGTCAGATACATTTAAGACACAGGCACACACAAAAGTGTGAACTTTCAGATTTCTGTTTTGTGACCCAGGATTGGTGACTTGATTTTCAAAGATACATGCTATTACAGGTATTGGTGTCATTTGAGAACGTGGCTGTGAACTTCACCTGAGAAGAGTGTCAAGACCTGGATTATGCTAAGAGAACCCTGTACAGGGATGTGATGCTGGAGACCTACAGCATGTTGTTGGGTGAATGAAGCTTATTAGTAAATCCCAGCGACCACATTTTTTTCCATCGGTAATTACAGGAATCATTTATAAAGTTTAATGCTATACAGAAACTTTGTATTTCATGAAAAATATGACAGTCACCCCTCTCTTACAAAAGGTTCAAATTGAAGTCCTCATTGCACAGCTTCTGAAGCTGAGATCTTGTCGCTCTTACATGGATCTGACTTAGGAGTTTTACAGAATTCTACATTATTTTTCATTAACAGGGCACTGCTTTAGCAAACCGGAGGTGATCTTCAAGTTGGAGTAAGGAGCAGGGCAATGGATGGCTAAAGAATCTCCAAAACAGAGCCTCCCAGGACAGTCACCACACACTGGGCAGGGAAGCTGGGAAGTGTAAAGTCCAGCAGATGCTGGCCATGTTCCGCTTTTCATCAGACCCTTGACCTGAGCACAGCTGGTCTAACTGCATCAAACACATTCATTATGTAACCTCTAAGGTTGGCTCTCATGCGTATACCCTCACCTTTTATATTCCCGAATTACTTTTCATATTTACCCAAATTCTAATTCCTACCTTCGTCTTCTCAGACTTTATTTTTGCTATTAACTCTCACTCTTCTCAGTTGCCTTCTGTTCATCCATTCCCATGCACATATTTTTCAGTCTGTGTAAGTTCATTTTCTGTCCCTTGTTAAAAAAAATTAAGAAGTCCTAAAGCTGTGTAACTAATTAAGAAACAAAATTCATTTCTAATAGTTTGAAAGGCTAAGTCTAATGTCATGGGGGTGCATCTGCTGAGGGCTTTCTTCCTTTGGGGGCTTTCTGCAGAGTCCAAGGGTGATGCAGGGGATCACCTTGTGAAAGTGGCAAAACTGTGTCTACATGCTCTTTGTCTCTTTATATAAAGCCACATGTCTACTTACTGATAACCCATAAAGCATTAACTCATTACTCCACAAATCAATTAATCATTTTGTGGTGGCATAGCCCTCCCTATCTAATTATGCTGCAAAGGTCCCATTTTTCATTACCATAGTTGAATTTTTCACTTTCTTAACGTTGATACAATGGGAGTCAAGCTTCAATCTGAGCTCTGGGGAACATTCAAACTATACCAAGATATTAATTTATACATTCTGCTGTGAACAGAGTGTCCTCATGTCCTCAAGTCCAGACAGGTTGGACACTTCTGAGGAGCTCACCACATTCCTCTTTCTGTGATTGCTTATTAAACAAATGTCTTTTTTCAGTTTTTAAATCTTGCTGTGTTTCATTCTGCTTACACTCTGTGGAGATAGGTATTTGTATTTCAGTCCTGTATTGTCTAAGTTTATCAGGCCCACCTCTTACCTTTTTTTTTCTTTTCACTGAAGTATTTGCAGATACTTTTGCATATATTTGACGTCGAATGTTATACTAGCTTTCCATTCCTTTTTTTTTTTTCCTTTTTGTCTTTTTTTTTTCGTGACTGGCAACGGGATCGCAACCCTTGGTGTCGTGCCCACACCGCGCTCAACCAGTGAGAGGACCGGTCTCTATATGGGATCCGAACCCTCGGTGGGAGTGCCACCGTGCTCCCAAGTGCCGCACTCTACCGAGTGCACCACCGGGCCGGCCCCCATTCCTTTTAATATATTGTGCAGTAGATCTTTTCTTTTTCATTATCACTTTTTCATGGATTCTTAATTTATTCAAAAATCAATGTCAACTTCCTTTCCACATCCACAAATGTCTACCGGAATCTGATAGGACTTACATTCAGCTTAACTCTTAGTGGGTATCCACTGCATCTAGATTGTGTGGGCCATTCCTAGGACACAGGGATACAAATGCAGTGATAGGGGTACAGTGTGATGTTTCCATATGTGTATATATTGTGGAGTGAGGAAATCAGACTCATGAATATATCTATCACCTCACATACTTATCATTTTTGAGGTAAGACATTTAAAATAAACTTTATAAAACAACTTTGAAATATTCAACACATTAATTTTTGTGAAGTATATTCACTATGCTGTGCAACACATCACCAGAAGTATTTCATCCTACCTAACTGAAACTTTGCACCCTTTGGTCATCTGGTTCCCTTTTCCCATCAACTTCCATCCTGCCCCTCAGCCTCTGGTATCCTTCATTCTATTCTGTACTCCTATTGTGATTGATTATCATCTTTTGAAAAATGTCTATTACGGACTATTGGTCATTTTTAATAAAGTTTTCCTGTTGTTGAGTCGTTTGAATACCTAATATATTTTGGATATAATGACCTTAACAAATGTATGATTTGCAAATAGTTTCTCTGAATGTGTTTATTGTCTCTTTGATTGTTTTGTTTGTCCATTTTGTTATGCAGAAAATTCTCAGAGGTATGCAATCTCACTAGTCTATTTTTACTTTAATCGTCTGTGCTTTTGGAGAGATATCTAAAAATCTTTGCTCTGACCAATATCATGGACCACTCCCATTAGTTTTTCTTCTAGTAGTTTTCAAATTTTAGAATATCATCTTTAAGTCCTTAATTTACATTGACCTGATCCTTGTACAAAGGTTGAGATAAGGGTCTTATTCTTTTTTTAACATCTGGACTGGGAGTTATCACAACATCATTTACTAAACAGACTGGCCTTTCCCCTTTGTGTGTTCTTGGCACTTTTGTTAACAATCAGTTGGCCATAGATGTGTGGGTATACTTATGGGCTATTTATTATTGCTTGGTTGATGTGTCAGTTTTTATGCCAGTAACATGCTGTTTTGATTACTAAACTTTGCTGTATACTTTGAAATTAGGTAGTGTGATTCCTCTAGCTTTTTAATTTTTTTTTCTCAAGATGATTCTTTGCTGTCTGTGGTCTTTTGTGATTCTATACACATTTGAAATTTTATTTTATACTTGTGTAAAGAATGACATTGAAATTTTTTTTTTGTCCTTTTTGTGACCGGCTGCACCGCACTCAGCCAGTGAGTTCATTGTGCTGGCCATTCCTATATAGGATTCGAACCCACGGCAAGAGCACTGCTGCGCTCCCAGCACCGCACTCTCCCGAGTGCGCCATGGGCTCGGCCCAAAATTTTGATTGACAATGCAATGAATCTAGAGATTGCGTTGGGTAGTATAAATCACTTCATAAAATTGAATATTCCAATCCATGAACATGGGATATCTTTCCACTATTTGTGTCATTTTTAATTTTTTCATCAATGCTTTATAATTTTCACTGCACACATTTTCCACATCCTTCAATAAATTGACTCCTAATTTTCTTATATGCTACTCTAATTTGGATTGTCTTGTTAATTTCTGCTTCAGATAGTTGTTACTTTGTAAACATGATACTGGTTTTGCTATGTTTGGTTTTATATTCTGCAACAACACAGAATTTGTTTTGGAGTCCTAAGAGGTTTTTTTTTCTGTTTGTTTGTTTGTTCTTTGGGGGAGCCATTCAATTTTTCTACGTGAAAGACCATGAATTTTTCTTTTTCTATTAGTTTGGCCTTCATTTCTTTTTCTTGCCCAATATCTCTGGTTTGAGATTTTACTCGCTGGAAAGGTTTTAAATTTTCACTGCTTAAGATAATCCTAGCTTTGGGATTGTCATCTATGGCATTTATTTTGTTAATGTACATTTCCTCTGTTAGCTGAAAAAAATACAGTAGAGAAAAAATCTTCAAATATATTGTGTTTCTTTGTGAATATAAAATTGGACTAAAATCTGGAATTCATACCATGGCAAGCCACAAATGCATTCACTGATAGAAGACTAAGAGAAAGCTTTTATTGGCATGAAGGGGGAAGTTCACATAAGCTGATTAGAAACAGAGTTCACTGGTTTTGGAGGCTAAGAGTCAGATTTATCATCAGTTTGTTCTTGAGATGCCATTGCCTGACAGGATATTAATGAGTTACTGCAATGGCAAAAAATGTCTAATGATAATCTTTGTTACAGAAATGTATTTTGTATAAACCAGGAGACACGTTAAAAAGTGAAGGGATTTTTGATGGGTTTTTAGAAGGTCCTTGGAATAATTCTTACCTGACACAAGCAAGCATGTGCCTCCCTTCCTTCTGCCTTCCTTTCTCTATTTTGTATTGATCATATAGAAATTGATTTCATGAACTTTTACATTTCCCCCTTTTGATCAAGATCTTTCTTTGAAAACATCAGTGATAAATTAGTCCAGTGTCAGATTTTATCTATTCCCTTGATGCTGGGATGAATATGTTCTAGTCACTGGAACTGATCTAATATCAGGGAAGGTAATGAACAACTACAAGTCAGTGTCAAGATGTTTTAATTATATTTGAGCAACAAGAAGGCCAGAAAAGGGTGCTTTTTTGCCTGACTTACCTAAGTGTTATCTTTAAGTTAATCTGTTCTGTAGTTATTTGTTGTTATATCAGAGTGCTGGGCTAGCATTATTTTGTCAGTAGTTGCACTTCTGCAGAGCTTTTTTTTTTCTTTTCCTTTTCCTTTTTGTCTTTTTTCGTGACCGGCAACGGGATCGCAACCCTCGGTGTCGTGCCCACACCGCGCTCAACCAGTGAGCAGACCTGTCTCTATATGGGATCCGAACCCTCGGTGGGAGCACCGCCATGCTCCCAAGCACCGCACTTTACTGAGTGCACCACCGGGCCAGCCCCTCTGCAGAGCTTTAATAGATAAGAAGTACATAGTTCAAAAAGAAAGGAATAAAGAAAAGATGACAACTTTGTGAACATTCTAGGTTGTATGATGGTTTTACAGTAAAAGACATTCAATTACATAGATCAAATGACAATGGAGAACTAGGGGAGGGTTTTGGAAGCCATGTGGATTGCTCTCTTATTTTATGTAACTGAGTCTCAATTTCCTCAGAGAAGTTTATTCTGGTACCTCATGCAGTATTAACAATAATAAAGACACAATTTTCCTTAATATATAATCAAGAACAATTCTATTATCTGAGACTACCCTGGCTAGAAATGTTAACATGCTGTTGTGCAGCAACAGCCTTTGCAGTGGAAACTGCAAACATTTGTAGGGTAGCAGATAAGATTTCTTATCATTTCTTCATTAGTAGCTACAACATACTTTGTTCAAGAGATCTGCCAAAGGAAGAAAATCCAGAATTCCATACTTAACCAGACAAATCTTGCTAAACATTTTGATGTCGAGGGAGGCGACTAGTGCAATAATTATTCTAATGATCTGTTTTAGATCTATTCTGTATTAATAATAGAGGAGTCAAATATCCCAATCTACACTGGTCTTCGATTGCCCAACTGTCTAAATATCTGGATACCCAAATTGAGACATCCTACCTATAGAAATGAATGTACTTGGTACAAGCACAGATGATTCTTTATTGTGAGTTATTGTATATAAAGGAATTAAACCTAATTGCTAATGATTCCTCCTTTAGGGATTGGTTTCAATAACATTATATATGTTTTAAGAAGAGTGACCCATTGCACATTTCTAGGGTCCAACTCGGCAATAACTGTTTTGAGTAGGTAAGACAGGGGATGGGAGTTGAAGATAAATGACAAAGTTTAACACTATTGGAGGTCCACAAATGTAGTCTTTACAGGTGGCGGAATGTGGAATTAGTGTATAAATGAGCACACCCAGATAGTCTGCTTTGAGGCATGGGGGAAACTGGGAGGTGTAGTTGATTTGCAAATAGCAGCTTCTCTGTGGATGTGAGGCCAGGGCAGGAGGGTGGATCTTATCTGTCCTCACCTGCTCATTTGGCCCTTTCTCAACACTGAAGCTGGTGCAGACAAACCTGAAGGCTTTGAAGATGCAGCTGTGCTCCCTGTGTTTAATGGGGAATATTCACCATCACTGAGGAGCTCTTACGTCACAGCCAGATGGCAGCAACCATGTGGTAACATGCATAGTTGGAGATGGAGAGAGCAGAATGAGAAAGAGGTGCTTACCCCTTTGCAGCATCCCACAGGCAGCTATTGCAAGAGAAAAGAAGTCCCAGGAGCTTCTGGAGGCTACCATCCAGCACCACCAGCACCTGCAACAGTAGTAGTAGAGGTGGGCATAGAGCAGCTGTCAACCCAACAAAGGTAGTGGAGGGAGTCACTCCTCTCCTCTTTGCCTTCTGTCTCTGTGTCTGTTCACTGCCTCTTGTCTCGCCTCCACCCTTACCCTATTTCTTCCCGCATTGCACCTTCCTATGCCACCTATTTCATCCAGGTGAAGGAAGAGCTGACAAGTGTGGTGTGCAGGATCCTGCTCCAGTCCTGAACATTCATGAAGATGTTGACCAAGGAAGGTGGGAAGTCCTCAAATTTGGTGGAGGGGAGCAAAGATAGCACCTAGATATGGCTAGGGGACTGAGGGCTAGGAGGGCCCTGAGAATCCTAAGAGGAGTGTCTGTCTGACAGGGCACTTTTGCTGTGGACACAGCAAAGGCAAAGGCACAAAGGCACAGTGTTTGCTGGGCAGAGTTTGGTATGAGGAAGGAGATCATGGAGACTCCCTAGCCCAGATGTGACCACATCAGATCAGTCTGTACTGAGGGAGGGATGGGGGTTGGCCCAGCACCCCCAATTCCCAATTCTTTGTTAAGCATTTGCCTCACTCTACCCTTGGCCTGGTCCAGAGTTTCTGCAAATTCTGGGTCCCTGGAATGCTGATACATAAGAACTGATAGGCATTTTTGGCTGCCAAAGTAGAGGGATGAGGACTGAAACCCTTTCCACCTTAACCTAGAAGATCTGAGACCAACCAGACTCTAACAATTAAAAAAAAAAAACCTGAATGCTCTGGGATCCAAAGCCATTCATTTCCATGCCATAGTTCTCACTGGTTTACTGAAGAAAAAGAAATGTAGGCTGTGTGTAGTTTGTCCTCTTACAGACATAGATATATAATTGATTTTTTGACAGGAATATATCTAATATATTCAGTGTGCAGAAAGTCAATCAACGTGGTCTTAAATTGTGTATATACCTCATGCAAGTTTCACATTCACCGATACACATTAACTCACTTAAGGTCTATGACTGAAGTCAAGGTGAGCATCTCCTGGGTCCAAGCACATTGATTTAAGGACAAAAAGATCCCTTCTCTTGGCAGGCTCCCACACCAGCTAAGCCAGCAATGTGGTAGAGTTGAATAGAGAGGCTCACTCATGCTTCCAGACTGGTGAGCATGGTTTCCACAGAATGAAGGAATATGGCATGGTGGAAAAGTTTTACAGCCAGTCTGAGACCTCAGCAACAAACCTAAATCTCAACCTCTCATTTTTCTAACTTTGATATGGGGTTAACTACACCTGTGTTATAGATGAAATGCTGAGACACAATCAAAATAATTTTACATCCAGTGGAAATTAGAGAAGTCACTGAATAAAACAGACTTCACATGTAAAAACTTCAATTTAGCTATTCTCATGGTCAGAGGAAATTTATACCATTAAAGTGAAAAGCTTCTGCACAGAAAATAAAACAAATATCGAAGTGAGGAGAAAACCCAGAGATTCAGTGGAAATATTTGCAAGCCATACATCTCACATGGGCTAAGTCAAAAACATACGGAACTCAAAATACTCAATAAGAATAAATAAATAAATAATCATACTCAAAAAGTGAACAAAACACTGACTAGACATTTCTCAAAAGAAGACTTGAAATGGCCAACAGATGTATGAATACACTGTCATCTTCACTAATCTGCAGGGAAATGCAATTTAAAACTACAATGAGATCACATCAGACCTATTAGCACAGGTGTTAGCAAAAAAATAAAAGATAACAAGTGTTCGTGAAGGTGTGAATACACATGGTAGGAATGTAAATTTGAACACCAATGGAAAGTAGCATAATGTTGTCGAAAAGCTAAAAATAAAACTACCAAGTGATCCAGCAATCCCAATTCTAGGTATATGTCCGAGGGAACTGACATCAGTACGAGAAAGAGATGTCAGCCCTCCCATGTTTATTGCACCACTATTCACAATAGTGAAGATATCAAAACTACAGAAGCACTCATCAATGAATAAATGGGTAAAATAAATGTTTACATATAAAATAAAATTTTACTCAGACTCTTAAAAAGGAAACAAATTGTCAATTGTGGCAACATAGAGGAATCTAGAGTACATTGTGGTAAATAAAATAAGCCAGGTACAGAAAGACAAATACCACTTAATTTTACTTATATGTGGACTATTAAAAAGTAAAACTAATAGACATAGAGAGAAGAATGTAGTTTATCAAAACTGAGGGTTAGGATTGGGGTAAAAGATCAATGGGGATGTGTTGGTCCAAGAGTACAAAGTTTCAATTCAGCAGGAGGAATAAGTTCTGGTGATCTATTGCACAGCATGGTGCGTAGAGTTAATAGTAATGAATATTCCAAAGTTGCTAACAGAGCGGATTTTAAATGTTCTTATCACAAAGAAATAAGTGTGTCAGGTAGTGAATATGTGGATTTGCTTGATTTAATCATTTCACAATGTATACATGTGTTGAAACATCAAATTGTACCTCATAAGCATATACCATTATAATCTGTGAAGTAAGACAAAAAAAATTTTGAGACTTGTCCAATACTATATAAAAAAAAGAAAGAAGAAAGAAAACAAAAAGTATATGTTGAGCACAAGAGAAACACATTAAATTCGAAGATACCAACATGTTGAAAATTAATGGGCAGAAAAAGATATACAATGTAAACATAACCATAGCAGGTACACTGGCTGGCCATACTAATATCAAACAAACAAAATTAAAGCAAAAATGTTACTAGGAATAAAGAGGGTCATTTATGACAAAAGTGTCAGCCAGGAGGACACCATAACAATTATAGGTATACATGCACCAAACAAATAAGCCCCACATCAATTAAAAATAATTAGAGAAGAAACTAAGGGTGAAACAAACTGTTCTATGTTAATATTCAGTGACGACAAGTGCAACTTTTTGTAATCGATGAACAACTAGGCAAAAGACTGACAAGGGTATAGAAGTCTTGGACAACATTATAAAACAACTTGAATTTACAGATATGTATATATAGACACAACACCTCACAACACAAGACCCAATCTATTCAAGTTCGTGAAACATACTCCAGAAAAGACCATTTCAAAGCCATGAAGTATCTTCAATAAATTTCAGGATTGAAGCCATAAAATGTATGTTCTCTGATAAGAATAGATTTAAACAGAAAATTGTTAACTGAATGATATTTCAGTAGTTCACAGTTATGTGGAAATTAAACAACAAACTCCCAAACTGCCAGTGAGCCATAAAAATGACACCAAAATTTGAAACATTTTGAGATTGAAAACAGCAACACAACATACAAAAAATAAAAAAGGGCTTACAATAAAATTTGTGCTTGTAAATGTCTACATTTTAGAAAAGAAATATCTGAAATAAAAAATGTAATCTTCAAACTAAAAACCTAGATAAAGTTGAAAAATTAAAGCTCCCAAAACAGAAAATAAAGATTAGAGTGAAAAATGAGAAATAAATGATGGTGCTGTACTCTCTGCCCACTGTTACCAGAGATTTGGTAACAGAATGGTGGCAGAGGGAAATGACCTCCCTGCTCAACAGGACCCTATAATCCCTGCCTCCAACCACACCCCTCAGGTTCTATGATGGGCACCTTTTTGTCTTACTTGCTCATACCCATCCTTTGGGCCTGGGTCTCCCCCACCTCAAGGGCTCTGAGCACAGACATGGAGTCACCACAAAATCTAGAAGACTCCTTGGGTGAAAACAGGCTCTGGGGCCATCTCTAGTTCTGGAGGTCTATACACAAGCACGGCCATGCGCAATACACAAGTGGAGCCAGGATTTACCTCTTAGTGGCAAGATACAAAATAGCACTCCATCACTGTAAATAGAAATGCAAGAGATTTCTCAGCTACTGGGCATGTAGTACACACTCATACCTATGATTTGGCCCAATTTAAAAATATGAGGAATAGGAATACAGGATGAGTATTCCTTCCAGACACTGCTTTCCCTGAGTAGGACAAAAATACTACACCTGTCTACAGCTGTTTACATGAGTTCAGACAAGTTGTTTACTATTATGTGCCTGACTTGTGCATTCCCATACAAATGTTTCTATTCAACCCACTGACTGGCTCTGCATTAGCTTCAAACCTTAGAAAAAATTACCTTCACTTAGTTTTGAAATGCTGGTCATACAAATTGAACTAAAATAGGAGAGTAGGAAAAAGCCTATGTAGTGCAGTACTTTAGACTTAATATATTTAATAAAATATACAGAAGATAGAGTGGTAGTTGATGTCAAAAATCCTGAAGTAAGTTAAATGTATTTAGTATACTAAGTGTACATATTACCTACCCACAGTTACGCTGGGTTTCATTAAGATAAATTTTTAACAAAGAACAGTTTTATGCATAAATGTTGCATATATGAGGTGACTTTTTGTGCATTGCAGGCTGTTTATCAATGTCTGTCTTCTTCCCACTCAATGGAGTATCACCTCCCAACCTTCAGTTATGACAACCAAAAATGTCTTCAGACAAAGCCAAATGTCCCCTGGCAGGCAGTGTCACCAGTCATATTTAAATATTGGTAACACTCAAAATGTTAAAAATATTTTTAATGCTCCATTTATCATTTCTATTTGAGAATTTACATTCATTACATTTTTGTAATTGTTTGTTACTTTTCTCTTCATTTCAAATGCTGACCTAAAAAATGTTGAAAGTTTACTTGAAAGCTTTGACACATTAAAGAGATTTAGAAAGATATTTAACTTTATTTTCATGGTTCAATGAGATATCCCAATATGATATCCCATATTTACTGCATTGTTTCTCCCCATAATTTGATTTTTCCCATAAACTGACTTGGGTATAAAAGGTGACAACACAGGATTCTCTTCCCATATACAAGGACTGGTAACTTCTCTCAGAAAGTTTATAAAATCATTCAGCTGGAGTGGGCTGGTTGTGTTGTAATGGAAACTGAGCACACACACAATGGCTCAACAAGAAAATAATTTCTTATATAATGTATTAATGGAGGTTTTGGGATAGTGGTGAGAATATCTGTGGCTTCTTTAATTCTTTCTATTTTAAATTAGGTGGATTTGTCCCACCTGCAGCCCCCAACTCCACCCAAGAGTTGTCTTCATTCAGTCCAAGAGAACATAAGAAATCAGGAACAACTGCTTGGAAATTTTCTTTTATTTTGGTGCCTGAACTGGAAGTAATGTTCATCACTTATATCTACATTCCCCAGAACAGAGTTAAATTACCTGGTCATCCACCCAATCACAGAACACTCAGATTGCAGGCCTTGCATACAAAAGAGTGGTTTTATTTTTTTAAAAAATAGTCTAATCCATACAGAATATCTGTGTAAATCCTCTAATGCCTGCTATGATATGATTCCTTTTTTATTTTTATTTATTTTTTGGTGAGTGGCTACTATAGGGATCCTTTGTGTTATGAGCACAATGTTATAAACAACAATGCTCTAACCATAGCCAGCCTTGAGAATTTGGAGAAAAGATGTTTTCACACTCATTATAGTCCTCCTTCCATATCTGAGGGTTACACACCTGGTGATTCAATCAACTACATATCAAATATCCTCAAAAATAAATAAAAACGATAAATGAAACAATTCTACAACTGAAAAGCAACACAGTAGAACAACTATTTACATAGTATTCACATTTTTGCAGTATTATAAGTAATCTACACAAGGTGTAAAGTACACGGCAGGAAGGGAATTGGTAATACACAACCACTACACCATTTATACAAGGCATTTGAGCATCAGAAAATTTTTATATCAATAGGGGTTCACTACATTCACAGGGCTTCTCACCTGTGTGAATCTTCTGATGCATGCTGACGGCTGACTTTTGCTTAACAGCTTTTCCACATTCTTTACATTCATATAGTTTCTCACCGGTGTGTATTCTCTGATGCCTGCTGAGGTGTGAATTTTTGTTAAAAGCTTTTCAACATTCTTTATATTCAAAGGTTTTTTCCCCTGTGTGAGTAATCTGATGCATCCTGAAGGATGACTTGTTGTTAAATGTTTTTCCACATCTTTTAAATTTGTAGGGCTTCTCACCTGGGTGACGATGGATCTTGGATGTGACTGGCACCATCTTGGATGTTACTGGTGCCATTTTAGGCAAGGCCAAGGACAAAATGGCCCCCAACCCCACCCCCCTTCCCTTTACAGAAGCCTGATGACTTCCGCAAAATAGAAACTCTTTTTGCTTCCACGTGGGTGCAATGCCTCTGTTTACAGATGACATGATCCTATATATCGAACAGCCTAAAGTATCTACAGAAAAACTCTTGGAGGTGATAAATGAGTTCAGCACAGTAGCAGGATACAAAATCAACACACAAAAATCGGTAGCATTTCTATTCACCAATAGTGAACATGCAGAAAGAGAAATCAAGAAAGCCTGCCCATTTACAATAGCCACCAAAAAATAAAATACCTAGGAATTGAGCTAACCAAGGATGTGAAAAATCTCTATAACGAGAACTACAAACCACTGCTGAGAGAAATTAGAGAGGATGCAAGACATTGTTGGTGGGACTGCAAAATGGTGCAGCCTCTATGGAAAATGGTATGGAGATTCCTCAAACAGTTGCAGATAGATCTACCATATGACCCAGCTATCCAAAAATCGGTAGCATTTCTATTCACCAATAGTGAACATGCAGAAAGAGAAATCAAGAAAGCCTGCCCATTTACAATAGCCACCAAAAAATAAAATACCTAGGAATTGAGCTAACCAAGGATGTGAAAAATCTCTATAACGAGAACTACAAACCACTGCTGAGAGAAATTAGAGAGGATGCAAGACATTGTTGGTGGGACTGCAAAATGGTGCAGCCTCTATGGAAAATGGTATGGAGATTCCTCAAACAGTTGCAGATAGATCTACCATATGACCCAGCTATCCAAAAATCGGTAGCATTTCTATTCACCAATAGTGAACATGCAGAAAGAGAAATCAAGAAAGCCTGCCCATTTACAATAGCCACCAAAAAATAAAATACCTAGGAATTGAGCTAACCAAGGATGTGAAAAATCTCTATAACGAGAACTACAAACCACTGCTGAGAGAAATTAGAGAGGATGCAAGACATTGTTGGTGGGACTGCAAAATGGTGCAGCCTCTATGGAAAATGGTATGGAGATTCCTCAAACAGTTGCAGATAGATCTACCATATGACCCAGCTATCGGATGAAGATATAACAACTATACTTTTTTGAAGTTGTTACAACAAGCAAACAGAAAGGACATTCTTGGGGGGGAGGGGAGAGAACGAGGAGGGAGGGAGGTGTCGGTGTTGGGCCATAATAATCATATACGTTGTATATTGACAAAATAAAAATTTAATGAAAAAAAAAAAGAAACTCTTTTTGCTTCCACATGGGTGCAATGCCCCTCCCTCACAATGCCCCTCCTTGACTGCTTCAAGCAGCCCTTGCTGCCCTACAGTCTAAAGAAGCTCTCCCACCCCCAGGCCTGGAGCTTCCTCCATTTTGGGTGCAGACCAGGAGATTCTTTTCCTTTAATACAGCTTGATTGGTACTCAGCCTTTCAGCTCAGTTTCTTTCAGGTGAGTTCTCGGATGCACAGTGAAGGCAGACTTTTGGTTGAAAGCTTTTCCACACTCCTTACATTCAAATGCTGTCTTACCTTTGTGAATTCTCTGATGCTTGTTGAGGGCTGACTTTTGGTTAAAACCTTTCCCACATTCTTTACATTCATATGCATACTCACCGGTGTGAATTTTCTGATGTCTCTTCCAGTTTGACTTTTGGTTAAAACCTTTTCCACACTCCTTATGAATTCTCTTATGCTTCCTGAAGTTTGGATTCTGGTGAAAGGTTTTTCCACATGTGTTACAGTCAAAGGGTTTCTCACCAATGTGAATTCTCTCATGTTTCTTGAGTTTTGACTTTCTGGAGAAAATTTGACTTTCTTCACATTCATATGGATCATCATGTGAATTCTCTGATATACATTAGGGCAGAATTATCATAGAAAGATTTTCTACATCCATTATATTCACATGATTTTTCACTTGTGTGAATTGCCTGATGACAGCTCAGAAGCAAATTCTCATAAAAGTTTTTGCCGCAAGTAGTAAATCCATAAGACATTTCCCCTGTGTGAATTCTGTGACACACAGTAAAGTCTGACTTCTGATAGAAAAGTTCTTCCTGTTCAATACATGGATAAAGCTTCTTCCCTGTAGAAGATATAAGTATGATTTCTTAATAAAAGATTTCTGACATTCACTATTTATCATGTTTCTCTCCTGTGTGTATAACCTGATGTTTAGTAAGTTTGGCATTTTTATAGAACATTTTCCTGCATACACCACATTGAAAAGTTTTCTTCTCTACCTGAGATATTTCTTGAGCAATGACAGCTGACTTCTTACAGTCTTTCCCATATTCAATATATTTACAGATGGTCTCACCCACATGAATCTTCTTACATGCAAATATTATTGGCACTGTGTTGGAGGATTGTCCTTTTCCACTATATTCAAAAGGTTGCCCAGTTGGAATCTTGGGATGCTGACTAAGATGCTTCTGATCTCTCTGTGATTTATCAGATATATTATGCTCATCAGGTTTCCCTCCAGCATGCATGGCATCAGTCTCTGGAGGAAGTGCATTCTCACATACATTAAGCTCCTCATGCCCCACTCCTGAATAGTTTCCATTATTTGTAACCCGAATTAAAATATGCTTTGAACTCAAATGATTTTCCTAACTCTGCTCTCTCTTCAGTTGATCGGTTGCCATTGATGAACACTCCTTTCCACAAGTATCTATCATGACTTTCTTGGCTCCTCTCAATAAAGTCATTTACTATCTGGATGTCTGAAGTTATTAAAAAAAAAAAAACATATCCACGAACCACACATAAGCATAATTTATTGCCTGCTTGTGTAAAGGTAGAGAAGTCTCTACCAACCCTAGTAATAAAAGAGTTAATAAAAATCAACAATGGACATTCGTTTTAGGACTATAAAGGTTTTCTTTGTACTGACATAAGGTTATGCTGTATTAATATATTTTCTAACATTATGTCAGTAATGTTTTGCTTATTTATTCAATTTTTCTTTTTTAAATCATGATGAAATATTTGATAATTTTTACCTTCTTCCTGATTGTAGATTTCAAATAATTGCTTATCACCTTCCATTTGTTTACAGTTTTTACTGTTTTATTTTTATAACAATAGTGGTTATCTCCCGCTGCTCTTTTCCACGTTCTTCTGGTTTGAATATGGCTAGGTTTTCTTTGATTGGCTACTTTCAGGAAAGGAGCAGAATGATCCAATTTTTCATCACATATGTATGAAATAACTTAGGTTAAGAATTTTGCATTAGTGATTCTATAATTTTTACTCTTCTCTAGGAAATGTATATAGGCATGTGGAAATTTTCCACATAATAAAGTCTCCTTTTTCTCACCATAAACAGAGCCTCCCACAAATTGCTCGTATAAACTGACTTCCTGTGCTTCTCAAAACCATTTCTATACAGGAAACTTCAGTCCACCCCTCCAGACACCCCTTTCTGGCTGGTCTAAAATATTTGGTTCTGCAACCAAGGCTGTGCCCACCATCTTTGATAACGGTGTTTTTGACTCCTTATAACGTCAACCTGTATTATCTTCCCAATCTCGGGAACACACTCTCCCTCTTGAAAATTCACTGCTCATGAAAGCTTTAGTATTATGCACTGGAGTTTTGGATGGCTACTGCTCTCATAAAAAATAGAGTCTCCTGTACATTTCTAAGTTTCTTTGTTGTTTTAGAATGATTTCTACAAAGAGAGGAGAAAAAACTAACTTCAAATTCCACTTCCAACCAGCAATCCCAGTCCCTCAACTTGGAACCCTTGGTTCACTTGACCTTGATACCATGAGTCTCATGGTTCTTCTATAAAGTCAAGAACTCTCCTTTTCCATGACCTATGCTAGTTCTGCCTCAGCTCCATAATTTCTGATGTGGTGGTATGGAAGGCTCATATCTGGACCTCTTTTCTTATTTTCATATCAATTTCCTATGTGATACCCTGCATTACTTTGGGATTCTGCCATGATCCCCACCAGAAACAAGGCTCTTACTACATGCAGCCCCTAGACCTTGGAATACTCAGTCTCCAGAACAGAACAGTAAGAGATAGAGTTTGTTTCTTCATAAATTACCCAGTTTCGGGTATTCTAAGTAACACAAAAGGACAGAGTCTGAAAAACCATGTCCTTGAAAATGCAGGACACGAAGGCAACTGAGAATATTGAAAAAGTGAATAGCAAAAATAAATGTCAAAGAAAAATGAAGGGATTATATTTTAGGAAAATACATTTTTAAAAAACAGCAAAATAAAATATGGAGATATATATGTGTGGGTACATCTAAGTGATTATATAATATGTGTGTCTGATGCAAGGAGATGAGCTAGCCTCAGCTCAGGTACTGTAAAAATATGACCAGAAACAGCAGAACACAGCAAAGATTTGCTGGGTTTTGCTCTTCCTGGCCTCTACCCAGGATGTGCTTACTAACCTGGGATTTTCTGGTTTGGGTGTTCTTCTATACTCCATGGCTCTGCTCCTTTCTCCAACTTGAGGATCACCTCAGTGTCAGGTCCACCGCCAGCAGCCGACCCATACAGCCCTAGCCTTGTTCCTTTCAGTGGGCGAGTGAACGGCCCGGGATTCCTCTTTCCCTCCGGTCCCCTTTTGAAGGAGACAGGGGAAGAGAGCTGAGAAGAGAGGTGAGCACACCACCGGCCCCAAACCAGCCCAGTTAAAGGACACTCAGACGCGGTGGGGGTTCTGTCAAGCAGTTCCGTTTATTAACACACAAGCATTGGCTTTTAAAGGTAAATAGCAAAGGGAGGTTTTCTACATCCTCCAATCAGCTTAAGGGTTAAGGGCATGCATCCTGTCTCAATACCTAGCTATTGCAATTACGCAGTGTTCACAAGTGCGGCCAATAAGGGCTAAGGCAAGGTTCCTGCAGACACTCCCACCCTGCTTCTTCCAGCGGCATCTTAGGCTGCCACGTTAATCCACTTGTAATGTCACTTTAAGGTGGTGTTAATTTTTTAAAGGCCCAACATCTCCCCCTTTCTGGTTTAATAAGGCAGCTGGAGGTGGCTAACCTTCCCAGCCTTGCCTCCATTCCCTCTGGTGGGCGTGCCTGTCTTAGGTTGTTTCCCTCTGGAAATCTTACCCATCATTGACTATCCAGCCAAGTGGGGGTGGGGCAGAGCCTTAGAGATTGACGTTGCTTGAAGGGCCATATTGACCCAAGGGTTTTCAGGGCTTTCATTATGGGCCACCTCTTCTACCACCTGGATGAACATTATGACAGAAGTGGTGTTGTGCCTTGCAGGGGACACAACCTGATGAATGGCATAAGGTCCCAAGATGAAAGTGGCTAAGGGGGCCCAGCAGGGAGGACAGCAGGGTGGTGAGTCACGGGAAACTTGAAAGCCAGCTTTAGAACCAATTACTATTAGCTTTGCATGGTTTATTGCTCTTTTCTAGCCCTTCTCTAAGCCTAGCTAGGGAATCCTTGACCACTCCAGAGTGGTCGGCGTAGAAGCAGCACTTTTCTTTGAAGGCAGCACATAGTCCTCCTTGCT
>NW_007730302.1:162424-163789 GCF_000696425.1 Galeopterus variegatus | reverse complement strand
AAGCAACTGAGAAACAAACATTTGGCAAAATGAGGGACTATTAGCCATGCCTTGGGGAAGCACCACCCACTCAAACCACCGATCGGGACACTGAAAGTTTATGGAGGGGATAGAAAAGGCAAACTTTTCACAATCATTCGGGTGCAGTGGAGTGGAGAAAAAGCAGTCCTTGATATCTATGGTTACTAAGTATAAGTTGCTTGGTATAGCGGTGGTCCATGGCAGTCCTCTCTGTGGCGTGCCCTGACGGACCATCCTTTTATTGACCTCTCTAAGGTCTTGTAGCATTCTCCACTTTCCAGAGCACTCTTCCTTAAAGAAGGTACAGAATTTGATAAACAGATTTGGAGGGAGGACAGCCTTACAGAGCATTTTCCAATCTTGGGTCATACAGGATTGATGTGCTAAGCCCTGGAGGATGGTTTCTGCCCATGGAGAATTGGGCAAATCCTCTGCCACAGCCTTTTTCAGCTCTTTAAGATCATGAGCTTCCCAAGGGTACCAAGCGGCTGGCCTGTTTCCACCAGGAGCAACGTTAACCGGATAGGCCTGATGGGCCACTTCCCCCCATGGGCTGTGGATGGCTGGATGTTCCCAGCGAGCCATGACAGGAAAAGCCTGTGGCTCTGCTGAGGATGTTTTTAAAGGTGGACTAGCCTCCTGTACTTCTTCAGGTGCCGCTTTCTCTCCTTCGGCTAAACTTTGGCGGGGTGAATATGCCAGGAGAGGAGGGTACAGAGTAGGGGCATAGGTATCACTCCATGGCTCAGGGCCTTACATTGGCAGCTTTGTTTCCTTTTCTTTTCCCTCATCGAACTGCGCCAAATCCCTTTCTGCCCCTTCCTGATGCTCGGGATGGAAGCAAAGTTTTAGGGCAGAGATGGTTAGATAGACCCCTAAGGGGGGGGGTCTAGCCCGTGACTAATCTCATTCTTTCTGGCCAAGGTCTGCACTCAGTCCCAAGTCTCATACGAGAACAAGTCGGACAAAGGTGCCCAAGGGGCAACCTTCACTACATGATGCCAGGCATCGGTGGCCGTGGAGTCAGATATTTCTAAGCCTCTGCTTTTTAACATGTACTTTAGAGCTTTGCAGACTGTCTCATCACTCTTTCCATACACGTCTCCCATGTTGCCCCATGAGGAAGGGACAAAGGGAGCACAGGGCAGAGAAGTGCAGGGACTTCCCCCTGTTATGGTACTCACCCCAAGTGGCAGGCAGATTAGTTCACGGGACTACGGCAGTTGCGGGGGCCACTCTGCTGGTTGATCACCCTTCATCAACCTTCTTTCATGACCAAGCAGCCGGGGGCCTCACTCACTCATTTTTCTTTCATCAACGAGTTTTTTTAAAAAACTCCTCACA
>NW_007730302.1:125755-162329 GCF_000696425.1 Galeopterus variegatus | reverse complement strand
CAGGGCCCCGCTCTTTGCGGTCCGCCACCACACTCCGACATGTTTTGCCCTAGCCGGGTTCCTTTCACTGGGTACGCAAATGGCCCGGGATTCCTCTTTCCCTCCTGTCCCCTTTTGAAGGAGACAGGGGAAGAGAGCCGTGAAGAGAGGTGAGCACACCAAACCAGCCCAGTTAAAGGACACTCAGACACGGTAGGGGTTCTGTCAAGCAGTTCCGTTTATTAACACACAAGCATTGGCTTTTAAAGGTAAATGGGAAAGGCAGGTTTTTTTTTACATCCTCCAATCAGCTTAAGGGTTAAGGGCATGCATCCTGTCTCAATACCTAGCTATTGCAATTACGCAGTGTTCACAAGTGCGGCCAATAAGGGCTAAGGCAAGGTTCCTGCAGACACTCCCACCCTGCTTCCTCCCAGCACCGTCTTAGGCTGCCACGTTAATCCACTTGTAATGTCACTTTAAGGTGGTGTTAGTTTTTAAAAGGCCCAACACCTGAGGTTTACTAATGCAGTGTCCTGTTAATGGGAAATAACAGGACTTTATAAAACTGCAAAGTCAGATTCTTGGAGGAATGACAAGAGCTCAGCTCTAGAAATTATACAATAAAGAGGCCAATTTGAATTGTTTCTGATATATGGATGCCATGCTTTTCATGAAATGTAATCTTACCAGATAGCATAAAACCCTATAAACCATTCATATTTTTATAAAAAAAAATAAAATATTTCTTCTGAAAGTTACTGGGGAGTTTCACTCCCCAATGACACCAGGCTGCTGTAGGTCTCCAGAATCACATCCCCGTACAAAGTCCTCTGAGTATTTCTCAATTCCTTCCACTCCTCCCAGGTGAAGTCCACAGCCACATCCTCAGATGACATCAACTCCTGTAATGGTGCATTGATCTCAATTCAAGCCACCAGCCCTGCCCTGGGTCACAAAAAAGGAATCTCAGAGTTCACAATTCTGTGAGGACGAGTGTCTTTTGTGTTAAATAGGGTGATGCTTTTCTGTTCTCCATATAGTAGAGGGGAGAAAAAACCCCAGCAGGAATATGTTTGCTCACTGTAATAATATATTAAGTACTAAAAATATGATTACAAAGCTTACCTTATAGCTAAGTACCATCATTGTTGCTTGGGATAAAAGTGTGCATAAAGTGCTGCTTCTCCAAGAAGTTTATAATCAGGTTTGAAGACATAAGTATAAATACATACCTGAACCAGTGTGTCAGATTAACAAATTTGACACGAGTTCAATAGAGAATGGGGTAAGAAAGACTATACATATTACTATGTTGCATTCTATTTCCACTTCTTTGAAATGCCAATGATGTCAAGCTAGTCCATGAGGACCAGATGTTCTCGTGAATATGAGGCAACAGTAAAACTGCAGTCACAAGAGCAAAGGAAGACACCCCATGTTTATGGAAGTACACATGGCACCATGTCTATGTGAATGCTCGAGGGCGGTGATAACAGTTACACACACTATTATAGAAACACATTATGGAATGCTTCTGCATTTAAATATTTGTCTATTTCAAAGAGTAAAACATCATACACAATTCCTTTTTAAAAAATTACTTATAAACCGAAAGCATATACAAAGGCACTCCAAAATGTCCTTCCCACATGCCAAATGATTGCTTGTGTCTACATGAGAGTGAACACTGCTACTTTCTAAACACAGGGTGTAAATAATGTGGTTTTGTAAATACAAATCAGTTACATACTAAATTTACAATTTAAGAATCATCCACTAGAAGGAGAATGGAAAAAACTTTAGAGAGAGTCAGAGCAGAAGAAAACAGTGTGGTTGAAGACCAGCTGCATTAGAACATAGAGCAAGGCTGGTCAGCTAGTTCTCTTGGGAGAATGTGCTTCTGGTAACACTAAGGTCACAGGTTCACATCTCCATATGGGCCACCCAATATAAAAAATAAATAAATAAGTAACAGAGCAGTAAGCATACAGAACATGAAAATAATATGGAAACAAAAAGCAGGAAGACACTGGTACACAATTCTTGTGCAGAAAATAAAATAGTGTTTTACTCTCAGGCTCTTTACGTAATTACAGCTTTTTAGGTACTGGCACTGTAAAGTGTAGTTTGAAGAATGACAGAAAAATATAATGGGCAGAAATAATACAGAGTTGAATACATTATACTTGAAATATCTGTGGAAATGTGTTAATGGCAATTGGGTACATGATTCTAGAGTTCAAGAGAGACATTTAAGCTGAAGATAAAGATTTGGAAATGTATTAGGCCATTTCTGTTGTTTATAACAAAATTCCTGGAACTGGGTAATTTGTTAGAAAACAAAATTTACTGCTTGCAGATTCAAAAGCTGGGGAGTCAAAAGTCCAGGGCACACAGCTGGTGAAGGCCTTGGTGGAGAAGACAGTGACCCAGGGGTCTCACATGGCAGCAAATTGCAAGACAGAGAGAGGTCAACTTCTCATGTGTTCTTCTTTTAAAGCCCTCATAACCACATCCCTGCCCACCATTATTAACCCATTCATTATGACATGGTCCTACAATCTAATCACATTGTTAAGACCCCATCTTTCAATTATCAAAGCAGGATTTCCCACCATCTTAACACTGTCACAGTGGGGTCAGGTTTTAGGGGGACATTCAGTCCAAGGCAGGGAAATATCAAAATTTAAATGTCACCTTAAGCCATCAGAATGAATAAGCAAACCTAAGAGATTCCAAGTGAAAACCAAATAAAACAGAAAAAGAACAAGGACAGAGTCTGCAGAAGTACTTTATCTTTAAATATAAGATAGAGGAAACAAAATAGAATGTGAAGAACAAATATAATTGCATTTGGTCTGTTTAGAAATCTCACATATTCTTAGTTCTATGAGTGAAAATCATTTTAATAATTATATAGATATTAGAAAGATAAACAGGGTGCAGGCAATTGGCCAGTTTAGGGATCAAACTTTGGTCTTTGATAGTTCTGGCACCACACTCTCTCCTACTTGGTAGACTGAACACAGCTGAAAAAAAAAACAAACATCTCTGGGCTTGAGAATAGATCAAAGAAATTAAGAACTGAAAAGCATACACACACAAGAAAAAGATGAAAAAGAACAGAACATAACATCTGAAGTGTTGGACAATGTCAAAAGTTTTAACACAGAGTAATGAGAAAACCAGCAGAAGAAGAGAAATGGAGGAAAAAATAGAAGAAACACTTAAAACAACAATTTCTGAGAACTTCCACAAATTAATAACAGGCACCAAACCAAAGATCAAGGGAGTTAAGATAACACAGAACCAGAAAAATGCAAAAAATCTACAGCTAGGCATGTAGTTCTCAAACTTCAGAAAATCAAAAATAATGAAAAATCTGACTGAAGCCAGAGGGGGGAAAAACTATCTTACTTAAAAAGAAACTAGATAAGAATTACACCCAACATCTCCTGAGAATCCATTTAAGTAAGGAGAGAGTACAGTGAAATATTCAAACATTGATTAAAGAAACCTACAACCTGGAGTCTGTGCACTATGAAATCAACTTGTAAAAAAGAAGAAAAACTAAAGACTTTCTCAGGCAAACAAAAATCGAGAGAATTTAGGCCGGCCCGGTGGCGCACTGGAGAGTGCGCCGCTTGGGAGCGTGGCGGCGCTCCCTCCGAGGGTTCAGATCCCATGTGGAGACTGGTTCCTGCTCACTGGCTGAGCGCAGTGTGGACGCAACACCGAGGGTTGCGATCCCGTTGCCGGTCCCTGGTATGGGCGGCGCGACACCGAGGGTTGCGATCCCGTTACCAGTCAGTAAAAAAGACAAAAAGGAATAAAAAAAAAAATCGAGAGAATTTGATGCCAGTACACCTGTATTGGAATTAATGTGAAAAAAATAATAAAAGCCTTACAGAGAAGAAAAAAGATATAGGTTAGAATTTGGACATACATAAAGAGATATAAAGAAATGTGAGGGTTGAATAAAAAGCTTTCCTTAAATTGTTTTTTTCATTGCAACATAGTCGATCATACATATCTTTGAGGTAAAGCATTGGATAGCAATATGTGTTTAACACATGATGTTCAAATCAGGATAATTAGCATATTCTTCATAATATAGTGTAATTGATTTTTGTGGCCCTTTACAAATACCTCCCTTCCACCATCCCCCTGAGCAATTCTACCTTCTAGTAACCTCAGTTCTGTTTTCTACTCTTGAAGTTCAATGCAATATTGTGATTGTTGTATATTTCTTTTCTTTAGTTTTTAAATTATTTAATTATTTATTTTCTTACCTGCCACATATAAGTAAGGATATGTGATGGAGTTTGGGTGTGTTGTCCCCTGCAAAACTCATGTGGAAATTTCATCCCCAATGTAGCAGTGTTGGAAACTGATTGAGTCACAGGGGTGAATCATGAATGGATTAATGCTCTCCCTGGGAGAGGGGGGATTAATGAGTGAGTTCTTCCTTGCTCAGTTAGTTCCCACAAGAGCTGGTTGTTAAAAGACCCTGGCACCTCATCTCTCTTGCCATGGGATCTGCTTGTACCCACTGGCTGTCTGCCACTTTCTGCCGTGAGTAGAAGCAGCCTGAGACCCATACCAGATGCAGCTGTTCCAGAATCATAAGCCAAAAAAACCTCTGTTCTTTATAAATTACCCAGTTCCAGGTATTCTGTTATAGCAACCCAAAATGGACTAATACAGAAAATTGGTACTGAGGAGTGGGGTATTGCTATACACATACCTGAAAATGTGGATGCAGCTTTGAAACTGGATGTTAGGCAAAGTTTGGAGAAACTTGGAGGACTTAGAAGATGACAAAAAGATGAGAGAATGTTTGGAATGTTTTAGAGATTGGTTAAATGGTTGTGACCAGAATGCTGATAGAAATGTGGACAGTAAAGGCCATGCGGATGATGTGGTCTCAGATAGTAATAAGGAACTTATTGGGAATTGGTCAAAAGATCACCATTGCTACACCATAGCAAGGAATTTGGCTGCATTGCGTCCATGCCCTTGGACTTTGTGGAAGGTGGGACTTAAGAGCTGTGAACCAGTATGTTTAGCAGGAGAGATTTCCAAGCAGCAAAGCATTAAGGAAGCTGCATGGTTACTTTTAACAGCCTATGCTGAGTTATGACAGAAAAGGCATGATGTAAAGCCAGAATTTAAAAGCAAAGAAGAGAGGGCCAAGCCTGTGGTGCACTCGGGAGAGTGTGGCACTGGGAGCGCAGCAGCACTCCTGCCGCGGGTTCGGATCCTATATGGGGATGGCCGGTGGGCTCACTGGCTGAGCGCAGTGTGGCTGGTCACAAAAAGGACAAAAAACGAATAAATAAATAAATAAATAATAAATAAATAAAAGGGAAGAAGAGCATAAAGATTTGGAAAATTTGCAGCCTGGTCATGTGGTGGAGAAGTGGAGAGCAGGAGAGAAATGCAAGGGTGAAGCAGATAAACTGGTTGCTAAAGACATTAGCTTGGCAGTGAGGCAGCCAGATGCTAACAGCCAAGACAATGAGAGAAAATCCCTAAAGACATTTGAGAGGTCTGGAAGGGCATGCAACCCATCACAGACCCTGAGGCCTAGAAAGACTGAGTTATCTGGGAGGACAACTTAGGATGCAGCTGCCATTGGAAACCTACTCCCTGCATCTCACCTGTTCTGGCTGTAGCAGCCCTGCCTCAAGCAGCCTCAAGTGTGGTTCATGCAACAGCTCTGGAGACTCGAAGCCTGAAATGTCTGTGTCCACATCATGTTAAGTGTGCAGGTCGGCAGGACATGAGAGCTGTGGAGGTGTGGCAGCCTCCACCCAGATTTCAAAGGATATGTGGAAAAGTCTGGAGATCCAGGCAGAGATCTGCCACAGGGGTGGAGCCACCACAGAGGCCATCTACAAGAGCAATGCTAAGCAAAAATGTGGGGTCAGAGCCCCCAAAGAGAGGCTCCACCAAGGAAATGTCTAGTAGAGCCGAGGCACTGGAGCTGCCACCAGGAATGCAGACCTACAGGGCCAGTGGTAATGTGGAACACCAGCCTGGGAAACCTGCAGGCACCAGCATGGCCCAATGGTCTGGGCCTGGCAGAGCTGTGGAAGCAAGGCTGCCTGAGGTTTTGGGGGCCCAGATGCCCATTTGCACCCAGGATGCAGGACTTGGTGTAAAAGAAGATTGTTTGGAGGCTTAAGATGCAATGTCTGCCCTGCTGGGTTTCAGATTTGTTTGGGACCTGTTACACCTTTACTTTGGCCTATTCCTCCCTTTTAGAATGGGAATGTGTACACAAACTCTGTTCCACTATTGTATCTTGGAAGTAGATAATTTGCTTTTGATTTTTACAGGTTCACAGCTGGAAGGACTTTTGCTTTTGGTCTCAGATGAGACTTAGGGCTTTGGACTTTAAGTTGGTGCTGGAACAAGCCAAGACTCTTGGGACTGTTGGGATGGAATTGTATTTTGCATGTGAGTGGGACATGAGTTTTGGGGAGCCAGGGGTGGAATGATGGAGTTTGGATGTTTTATCCCCTGTAAAATTCATGTGGAAATTTGATCCCCAATGTGGCTGTGTCAGAAACTGATTGAGTCATGGGGCAGATCCCTCATGAATGGATTAATGCTTTCCCTGGGGGAGGAGGGATTAATGAGTGAGTTCTTGCTTCCTTGGTTAGTTACTGCAAGAGCTGAAGGCTTAAAAGACACTGGCACCTCCTTTCTCTGTCTTGCTTCCTCTTGCCAGGTGATCTGCTTGTACCCACTGGCTGCCTGCTGCTTTCCACCATAAGTAGAAGCAGCCTGAGTCCCATGCCAGATGCAGCTGTTTCAGAATCATAAGCCAAATAAACCTCTGTTCTTTATAAATTACCTAGTTCCAGGTATCCTGTTATTGCAACACAAAATGGACTAATACAACATGCAAAATTTTCTTTCTGTACCTAGCTAATTTTACTTAACATAATTATTGCTGTGAATGGCAATATTTCATTCTTTTTAAGACAGAGTAGTACTCCATTGTATAAATATACCAGTTTCCTTATCCAGTCATCTGATAATGGACATTTAGGTTGGTTCCAACTCTTGCCTACTGTAAATAAACCTGCAACAAACATGGGAGTACAGGTGTCCCTCCTACACGATCATTTCCAATCCTTTGAATGTATACCCAGTGGTGGGATTTCTGAGTCATTTGCCAGTTCTATCTGTAGTTGCTTGAGGAACCTCCACATGATTTTTGATAGTGGCTGCACCGATTTACAGTCTCACGAACAGTATAGGAAAGTTCCTCTTTCTCTGCATTCTCACCAGCATTTGTTATTCTCTGCCTTTTTCATAATAGCCAGTTTAACTGGAATAAGATAATATTTCAATGTGGCTTTGATTTACACTTCCTGGATACTGAGGGATGTTGAGCATTTTCTCCTGTATCTGTTGGCCATTTGTATATCTCCCTTTTGGAAATGCCTATTCAGCTCCTTTGCCCATTTTAAAAATCAGACTAATTGTTATTCTACTTTTAAGTTATTTAAGTTACTTGTATATTCTGGATATTAATCCTTCATCAGATGCATAGTTTACAATATTTTCTCCCACTCTGTAGGTTGTTATTTTTCTCTATTGTTTCTTGTGCTGTGCAGCAGCTTTTTAATTTGATATAATCCCATTCGTTTTTACTTTTGTTGCCCATGCTGTGTGGCTCATATTCATAAAGACTTTGCCTAGTCCTACTTCCTGAAGTGTCTCCCCTATATTTTCTTTTAGGAGTTTTATAGTTTCAGGTCTTATATTTAAGTTTATAATCCATTTCTTCCAATCCAAGAGCATGGAATATCTTTCCACTTTTTTTTTGTCTTCTTTAATTTCTTTCAAATGTGATTTGTAGATCCCACTGTAGAGATCTTTTACATCCTTCATTAACTGTATTCCAAGGTATTTTATTTTTGAGGTGACTATTGTAAATGTATTATAGCTTTCTTGATTTTTTTTCCTGCTAGTTCAAGAACACAACTGATTTTCACATATTGATGTATCCTAATACTTTACTGAAATTGTTTACTGACTCAAAGAGCTTTTTTGGAGACTTTTTAGGCTCCTCTGTATATAGGATCATAATATCTGTAAACAGGGACAATTTGACTTTCTCTTTTCTGTTTAGGATGCCCTTGTTTTCCTTCTCTTAACCGATTGATCTGGTTAGTACTTTCTATACTATGTTAAGGAAAAGTTGAGGGTAGATATCCTTGTCTGTTCCCACTCTTAAGGAAAAGCTTCCAACTTCTCCCCATTCAGAATGACAATGACATTAGGTTTCACATATATGGCTTTTATTGTGTTGAGATACTTTCCTTCTATATGTAATTTGCTGACACTTTTTACCATGAAGTGATGTTGAATTTTGTCAAATGCTTCTTCAATGACTGTTGGAATAATCATATGGTTTTACTCTCTGGTTTTGTTGATGAAGTGTATCACATTTACTGACTTGTGTATGTTGAATGATTCTTGCATATCTGGTATGAATCTTACTTGATCGTGATGTATAATGTTTTGGGTGTGTTGCTGTATTCCATTTCCTAATATTTTATTGAGGATTTTCCTATCTGTATTCATCAAATATATTGGCCTATAGTTTTCTTTTTTGGAGGTGTCTTTATCTGCTTTTGGATTCAGGGTGATGTTTACCTCACAGAATGAGTTTGGGAGAATGGCCTCTGTTTCAGTTTTTTGGAATAGTTTCAAGAGAATTGGTATTAATTCCTCTTTAAAGGTTTGGTAGAATTCAACAGTAAAGCCATCTGGTTCTGGCATTTTCTTGGTTGGGAAATTTCTGATTACTGCTTCAATCTCATTGCTTGTTATTGTTCTGTTCAAGTTTTCTATGTCTTCCTGATTCAGGCTTTGTAGTTTGCATGTGTCCAGAAATTTCTCTATTTCCTAAAGGTTTTCAAATTTATTGGTGTGTAGTTGTTTATAATAGTGTCCTATGATTTTTTGTGTTTCTGTGGTATAGGTTTTAATGTCTTCTTTTTCATTGTGATTTTGGTTATTTGTGTCTTCTCTCTTCCTTTCTTAGTTAGTTTACTTAAAGGTGTGTCTATTTTGATTGTCTTCTCAAAAAAAACATTTTTGTTCATTGATCATTTGTATCATTTTGGGGAGTTTTATTTCATTTACTGTTGTTCTGATCTTAATGCTTTCTTTCCATCTACTAGTTTTGGGGTTGGATGTTTTTTTTCCTAGTTCTTTGAGATGTAGTGTTCAATTGTTTATTTGCAGCCCTTCTATTCTTCCAAAATAAGCATTTATCACAATCAATTTCCCTCAGAACTGCTTTTGCAGTACCCCACATGTTTTGGTATGACTTGTCTTTGTTTTCATTAGTTTCAAGAAATTTTTTGATTTCCTATTTAATTTTTTCTTGGACCTATAGGTCATATAGGAGTTTGCTGTTTATTTTTCATGTATTTGTAAACTTTCCAGAGTTTTGTTTGTTATTGATTTCTTGTTTAAATCCATTATTGTCAAACAACATAAGTGAAATAATTTCAATTTTATAAAAATTTGTTGAGACTTGATTTGTGACCTAACATGGTGTATCATGGAGCATGTTCCTTGTGCTGATGAGAAAAATATATATACTGTGTTTGCTGAATGAAATCTCCTGCAGATGTCTGCCAAGTCCAATTTGTCTAAAGAGCAGTTTAAATCATGTGCTTCTGTTGATTTTTCACCTAGATGATCTGTCCAATAATGAGAGGGGAACTGATGTCCCCAACTATTATGGTATTAGAGTCTATCTCTTTCTTTATGTCTAATAGCATGGGCCTTAGTTATCTGGGTACTCCAATGTTGGGTGAATATATATTTATGATTATTACGTCTTCTTACTGCATAGATCCCTTTATCACTAATCCAATCAGTCAGTCTGTGTCTTTTGAGTGGGGAATTTAATCCATTTAAATTAAGAGTTACCATTTAAATATGTTGACTTACTCCTGTCATTTTTATTTTTCTTTGGATGTTTAAAATACCTTTTGTTCCTTTATTTCCACTTTCTAGTTTGTCTTCTGTGTTTGTTGTATTTTTGAGATGGTTAGATAGCAGTTTCTTTCTCTTTAACATTAGCATTTTTGTTCTATTAATGGGTTTTATTCTTTCTTTTGTATTCATGATAATGAATGGCTATTGTTAATGATAATGGTTATTGTTGTTCAGATATGAGATGCAGTAGTCCCTTGAGAACATCTTGTAGGGCTGGCCATGTGGTGGTGAACTCCCATATTATTTGTTTTTGTGGGAAATATACTGTTTCTCCCTCATTTTGGAAGGATAGACTTGCTGAGTATAGTAGTCTTTGATAGCAATATTTGTATTTTAGTATTTTGAATATGTCATCCTATTCCCTTCTTGACTTTAGGGTTTCTGATGAAACATCTGTTGTTAGTCTGAAGGTGGATCCCATATAGATGACTTGATTTTTTTGCCTTATTGCTTTTAGTATTCTCTTTGTCTTTGAGCTTCCCAATTTGATAATAATGTATCTTGAAGAGGATCTTTTTGGATTCAATTTGTTCTGGGATCTTTGAGACTCCTCAATCTGAAAATCCATTCTCTCTCCATACCTGGGAAGTTTTCTGCTTTATTTGATTGAATATATTTTCAATGCCTTTTCCTTTTTCCTCCCCTTTGGAGCACCAATCATTCAGATGTTTGTGTGGCATCAGGTTGTCTGCTTGTTTTCTGAGACTTTCTTCCTTTTAAAAAATTCTTTTTTTTTTCTTTTTTTGTGTTTTTTTTTTTTTTTTTTTTTTTTTTTTGGTTTTTTTTTTTTTTTGGTTTTTTTTTTTTTTTTTTTTTTTTTTTTTTTTTTTTTTTTGTCCACTTGTGTTATTTTGAAAGGAGTGTCTCCAAGGTCACAAATTTTTTCTTCTGCTTATTCAAGCATGCTGTCAAAGCTCTCAGTTGTGTTTCAAGTTTCACTTAATGACACTTCCAGTTCCATGAGTTCTTCTAAATTATTATTACTATTATTATTATTTTTTGGTCACTCGTCTCTTTGTACATTTACTCCTTAAGATCCTGGATGCTTTTCTCATTTTGTTGTGGCTTCTGATTCATCTTCTATCTCATTGAGTATCCTTGGGATTGCTGCTGGAAATTACTTTTCAGTCATTTCAAGGATTTTCCTATCTGTATATGGTTTGTGAAAACTACTATATTCCTTTAGTAGTGTCATAAGTTTTGTTTTTCATATTTGTAGTATCTCTACATTGTCTCTAGTCACCTGGTAGAGCAGTTGCTTTGTCCTAATACTCCAGAGTGGGCTTTGAGGAGAGGGAGCTCCTTTCATAGATGTGTTTTATACTGACTCCTGAATGGGTGCTTTAGTACTGGTTTCAGGTTGATGCAGTGGTGTAGTCTTCATGTAGGCACTTTGGCAAAATTAAGTGTTGGAACTATATGGGTAAAAATAAATAAATAGATAAATAGAGAAAAAAATCTCAAGAAAAAATTTTAAAATATTTTGAAGTAAATAACAGAGAAAATGGAACTTACGCAAATTTGTGGGATGCAGAAATAGTAATGCTTTCAAAAAATTTACAGTATTGAATGCATATTTTTTTTAAAAGAAACACCTAAAATCAATGAGCTAAGTTTCTATCTTTGGAAACTACAAAAAAGAGAGCAAATTAAATTAAAAGGAAGGAGAAAGGATAAAAATTAGAGCAAAAATAAATTTAAGGAAGGAAATTGAGAGAAAATTGTAAACAAAATAGTTGATTCTTCAAAAAGATCAATAAATTTGATAAGCCTACAGCTAAGCTAATTAAAAAGATAATGGCACAGAACAGAAATTACTAATATCAGAAATGAAAGAGAGGAAATCACTACAGAGACTGTGGACATTAAAAAAATAAACACTATGAAGAACTCTGGGCACAAACTTTATAACATAGATGAAATGGACCAATTCCTTGAAAGACACAATTTCCCAAAACTCACACACACTAAAATGCAGTATTAGAATAGGACTATGTCTATTTATGAAAATTGAGTAAAAATGATAATAATCTTCCAAACATAAAGCACCTGTTCCCTATGTGTTTACTGGGGAATTCATCCAAACATTTAAAAGGAAGAAATTATACCAACTCTCTACCATCTATTTCAGAGAACAGGAGATAAGATACCTCACAACTTATTCTACAAGGAAAGCATTAACTCAATACCAAAATGTAACAAAGATTTTACAATAGAAAACTACAACCCATTATCTCACATAAATGTACAAAAATCTTCAAGAAAATATTCAAAAACCTAAAGAAACAATGTTTAAAAAGACTTATGCACCACAACCCAAGTGGTGTTTATCCCAAGCAGGCAAGGCTTGTTCAATGCTTGAACATCAATTAATTGAATGCTTCACATCAAAACACTAAAAACAAAGAAATTAGAAGACCATATCAACAGATTCAGGAAAAGCCTTTGACAAAATACAGCACTGATTCATTATAAAAACTCTTCAGTGAATTAGAAACAGAGGGGAGCTTCATAACTTGATAAAGACTATCTACAGGAAACTGTAGTTAACATTATTATTTATGGTGGAATACTCAAAAATCTTTTCCAGAAAATCAGGAACAAGGTAAGAATGGGCACTCACCACTCACAACATCACACTAAAAGTACTTCATACTGCAATAACAGGAGAAAATGAAATAAAGATTACAGACTGGGTAAAATAAATCAATAAAATTGTCTTTGGTTGCAGGTGATATGAGCATCTGTGTACAAAAAGTCTATTAAATAAATGAAAACCCTCCTGGAATTAATGTGATTAAGATTGCAGGAAGATTACAGGACACAGAGTTAATAAACAAAATTTTATCATGTTTTAACGTACCAGCAATGACCAAGTACAACCAGAAACTAAAAAACACAACACTATTTGTTAGACCCTCTATAAAAAAATAGTTGCAAATCATCTATGTCATAAGAACTTAACATCAAGAATACATAACAAAAAAAACCCTTCCACCGCTATACAATGACAAAACAAATAACCTGTTTAAAAAACAAGCAAAGGAGGGAGCTGGCTGGTTAGCTCAGTTGGTTAGAGAACAGAATTGTAACACCAAGTTCAAAGGTTCAGTTCCCCATACCAGGAAGCCACCATGACCCCTGCAAAATAGCAAAGAAATTGAATAGACATTTCTCCAAAGATGATATACCAATGTCTAACAAACATGTGATAAGATGCTTAACAGCATTAAATATTAGCAAATGCAAAACTACAATGAAATATTACTTCACACTCAATAGAAAATAACAGGTTTTGGTGCATTTGGGACTTTAATATGCTGTGAGTGTAAAAGGGCGCAGCCCCTGTACTATTTTTTAAAAATACACTGGCATCTCAAAAAATTAAAAATGGTATTACCATGTGATTCAGGAGTCCCAGTTGAATGTATATATCCAAAATAATTAATAGCTGAATCCCCAAGAGGTATTTCCATACCAGTGTTCACTGCAGCATTAGTCACATAGTGATGTGGTGCAAGCAACCCAGATGTCCATCCATGAATGAATGGATAAACAAATTGTGGTGTGTACACAGAAAGGAATATTATGCAGCCATAAAAAGAAATGAAATCTTGACATATGCTATAACAAGGAATGGTGAGGACATTGTGCAAAGTGAAATAGCTAACAATGTCACACGTATTTTATGGTCCCACTGATATGAATCAAATTCTCAGAAACCAAACTACAATGTCAGATGACAGAAGCTACAAGGGAAGGAAGACTGAAGGGTGTCATTTAATGGATATAGAGCTTCAGTATTCCAAGATAAAAATGTTCTGGACATCTCCTGCACAACACTGTAAATATACGTAACACTACTTAAAGGTAAAAAATGGTTCAAATGCTAAACTTTTTCTATGTGTATTTTTCAGTACCAAAAGTAAAAATAAAATAAATATTTTAAAACTAATAAATGGAACAAACTGAAATATTTACAAAATATTTGATTAACTGAAAACAATAGGAAAAGAAAAGAGGAAAATCAAAGGATTAAAAGTCAGATGAGAATACAACAAAAAATAACAAAATGGCAGACCTAAATCTGCCCTTTTTAATAATTAGATTAAATAGAATTAGTCTAAATATTCTACTTAAGGTACAAACTATCAGATTTGTTAGGAAAATAAGACACAACCATATGCTATCCAGAGACATACACTTTAAATACAAAGACACAAACAAACTGAAAGATAAAAAATTAAATTAAATTAAAAATACCACACAAACACTAATTATAAAAAGCTTAAGTGGAAATACTAATACTAGCCAAAGAAAGCGAGGTGAGTGAGGACGGACATGCTCTGAAGAAACACACGAAAAAGACTTTTTTCTATAGTTCTGTGCCTGTGACATTAATGGTCAGTGAGACTCCATTTCCCAGAATACTGTGGGGCCCTACCTTAGGAGCCAAATAAGAAAATTTTTAAAATTTTCCCTGCATGGAGTACTGTTACCGGGAGATCAGGCCTTGTTGGATTGAGACTGGTCTCTACCCATGCAACAGACTAGTCTCAATTCCACAAATATGAAATACTGTTTTTTTATTAGCTGTTGGTCTGACAACCTGAGACATTGTGGCAGTAATGGGGAAATTCAAAAGGGGGCCAGGTATAGCTGTTATAGAACCCATGTCTATTTTTAAACATGCATTTTAAAATCTGAAAAAAATCATATTTCTATCTTATTTTAAATGTGTTAACGAAACATTGGTGTGGTAATTTTCTTTCAAAACATTAAGAGATGTTTGTTCTCATCCAGTAAACTAACTTGTGAGTCTCAATGCACTGTATTACAAGGTCAGAAAACCTGCTCTAGTGTATAGTGAAATAAAATAGCAGGGTCATAAGGTAGGTGCATTTCTTAACCCTTGTGCCAATTTCCACTTGCAGTGTCTGATAATTAATTGCCCAGAAATTCTCATTTTCCATTAACCCATCTGCCCCTTTATCAAATCAAATTTTAGTAATTTGGGGAGTGTGTGTGAGTGTGTCTGGTGGACCTGAATTTAGCCTTTTCTTTTCCGGTTTCCGCAGCAAAACAGTCAAGGAGATCTTTGAACGGGTTTATCAGAGTTTCTTCTATGTTGAAGTTCCTCTTACAGGAACTAGGGCTGGCTGGTTAGCTCACTTGGGAGAATGTGGTGCTGATAACACAAACATCAGGAGTTCAGATCCCATTACTGGCTAGACACCAAACAAACAAAAGCCACAAAAAAATGCAAAAATGCCTAGCTTGAGTAATCAGAGTTGATATGGTCTTGAGTGTTAGAATGTGGGGCAGAGTAAAAGAAGGGCGAACACTGGGGGTGTGTGGATGGGATGTGTGAGAGGCTGGAGCTATGCCTAAAACCTATCCCTGGTTTTCTTTTTTCCTAATGTACTTCCTGCCTTGTTTAATTTCCTGTGTTTTCTTTGATTCTTCAACTTCCCCTCAGTGATTCTAATTGCAGCTCCAGGGAACTCGGCCTTGATCTTCCCACCATCCTCTCGTTTCAGACTTTTGAATCTCTAGACCCACATTCTTGAACTCCTGAATCCTATGCCTCTCTCTTAAATGTTTATTGGTATGATATGTGGGAATCCTTCAAACACAGGATGATTGGCAGGGATTGGGTGGTGGGAGTCACTGCCTGATTTTTCACACTCTGGAAACAGTTTGTCACTCCGTTTCTTTGTAAGTCTGTCTCCTGTCCATAAAAATGGAGAAAGTAATACACATTTGGATGTGCAGACCTCACCCTGAGCCCACCTCTATTAACATAAAGGCCAATAATTCCTTTTCTTCCCCTATGAAGGTAAAGTTCTCTCCTCCATGGAGAGGAGGCTCAGGGATGATACCCTAAGTGCTTCCACACTAGCCATGTGTTGTAGCTTTACATGTTCAGGTATACATTTCTATTGTTAAACTTATTTCTAAGGATTTTATTTTGATTGTATTGTAACTAGAATCGTTTCTTCAATTTCATATTTCTATTATTTTTGTGTACATAAATAAAATTGATCTTGTGTATTGATCTTGTCTTTTGTTACTTTTCAGAACTCTAACAGTTTTTCATTAATTCCTTATGGTTTTCTACATACAAAAACATGTCAAATGAAAATACAGAAAATTGTACTTTCTTTCCAATCCAGATGCCTTTTATTTACTTGTTGCCAGTTTTCTGTCTAGTACAATGATGAAAAGATGTGGTGATAGTGGATTGTTTATCTTGCTCCCAATCTTAGAAAATGAGCATGTGAACTCTCACCACTAAACAGTGTGAGCAGTGGGTTTTTCATATGCTCTTCATCAGTGTGAGAATGTTCCCTTCTAGTCCTTTGTTGAATTTTTTTTTCATAAAAGGATGTTGGAATTTGTCAAATTTGTCCATCTACTGAAATGTCATGTGGTTTTATTTATTATTTTATTGATACAGTGTATCCTAATATGTAATTTTTTTCTATTAAGCAAATGTAGTCCTGGGATATATGAAACGTCGACACAGGGCATAATTATTTTTATATGTTGCTTGATTCTATTTACTCTCATATTTTTACCGAAGTTTGCAACTATAGTCATAAGATACATTTTTCTGAGTTTGTCTTTGCTTGTAATGTCTTTGTAGAATCTCAGTACCATGGTAATATGGATGCAGGAAAGGAGTGGAAAAGCATCTCTACAATGTCTATGTTGGAGAGAATTTGGGAACAGGTGATGGTAAATCTCCAAATGTTTGACAGTATTTATCATTACAGTTTCCGGACATAATCTTTTCTTGGTATGTAGTGGTTTTTCATTGTTAATACAATCACTTCACCTGCACCAGGTCTATTATGATGATTTATTTTTTTCTTGACTCAGATTTTGCAGTTTGTTTCTAGGAATTTGTCTATTTCATGTACATTGTCTAATATATTGTCTTCATAATATTCTTTGGTAAATAGTTTTTTGTGTGAGGATGGTAGTAATGTCTCCTCTTTAATTTCTAAATTTAGTTATTCATGTCTTCTGTCTATCTATCTGTCTGTCTGTCTCTCTCTCTCTGGTCTAGCTAAAGATTTGTCAGGTTCTTTAATCTGTCATGATCCTAATTTTGGTGTTCTGTTCTTTTCTTCTTTTTCCATTATCTATTTCACTGATATCTCCTGCAACCATGATTTTTTTCTTCCTTCTGCTTACTTTAAATTACACTTGCTCTTCCTCTTTCAGTGTCTTCATGTGTAAGTTTAGATACTGCCTTGAGATTATTCTTTTTTAATATAAATATTTACATCTACAGACTTACCTTTAAGCTTCGCTTTGTTTTCCAAATTTTGTACATCGTATTTTCATTTTTGTCATGTTAGTGTATTTTCTAATGACTATTTTGATTTATTTGACCCATTCATAATTATGCATTGTGTTATTTCTGATATATTTTTAATTGAAATGTAATTTAAAATAACATATTGCACAGTATCACACTCTGTAAATTTAAGGTTTTCATTTGTGATAATGTACTTCAATTGTTCAAGTTTGTACAGGTGTATACTAGGTTGTAATATGAAATGTATTTCTTACCATGTACCTGAAAACCACAAATTATTCTTAGTCACTCTTTTGGCCTCTGAAAATGTGTTCACCAAGTTGCCACTTCCTTATTATGTGGTCATCAAAAACATCTGCGTGTAAAAAGAAAGGTCTTATTTCCTACTGTGCTTTCATGTGTGCATGTGTGCGTGTATGTTTGTGTGTGTGTGATACTTTCCTGTGTCTTGTACTAGAGTTGACCACTGCTCCTTGGCCCCAGGCCTAAAATAATAACCTCAGCCTAAATGCACCAGCCTACATTATTCAAATAGAATTTTTAAAGTGGTGTCAGCATGAGTAAATGTTGACAATAAGGTGTAAGGGAGAGGAGCCTCAGGTGCCTGAGAGTGCGGGGCAACTCGCATTATTCAGATGTGCTGCAGAAGTGCTGGATTCACCCTTATCAGGAGCTCTCCATTCTCTCCTTCTCAGAACTTTCTTTTTTTCTTTTTTCTTTTTTTTTGTGACCGGTAAGGGGATCGGAACCCTTGGCTTGGTGTTGCCCGCACCGCACTCAGCCAGTGAGCGCACCGGCCATCCCTACATATGACCCAAACCCGCGGCCCTGGCGCTCCCAGCACCGCACTCGGGTAGGCCCTCAGAACTCTTTCTTTCTTCACCGTCGCCCTAAATCTTAATGTCTCTCCTCATAACAACTAAGCACTTCCTCCCTCTCTGACTTGTCTTTTCTAACGCAGTATGAACGAGGCATTGGGGCTCCAGGACCTGCAGGCTGTGATCAGAACACATTGAAAGCACATTGTTACCCCTTTACTGTCTCTTTCTTCTCACTTTTGGTGTGTGGACTCTCCCATCTGCTTCTTTCCCACACTCAGTTCTTCCTCATACTCCTCCTCACTATGTGCCTCACACACTGGTAGAGGGTGTAAGTTTTCAAGATCATCTTACAGCAGGCAAAGGGTTAACCAACAAGATAAGAAAAAAATGGTGATAAAGCAGAGGTTAGAATTTCAGATGCCATTTACATGAGCCAAACCCCTTCCTGCTTTTGCAGTTATTCAGAGTCCAGATGGCACTGATACCCTGGCTGCCCTGTCATTTCTCATACTCTCTTTAAAATGTCCAGTCACTTTTGCACAAATTGAAGTTGAGTTTATTTTATTATTTTTCCTACTACAATAGTTTATTAGTGATGAAGACCTGTCTTTACCAATGTGACTAACGTCCAGCTTATCTTTCTTGAGAATTCATTTTCCAAGAATTTAGGAACACAGAAATTTACTTCTTACTTGATTTGGGATAGCAGACATCTCCTGTAAGGGGCTGGGACCATGCAAAGTGTCTTGAAACCAGGGAGATATATGTTCCATCACATCCCCATGTTTCTAGGCTCCCTTACAGTTATGCAGGGTCAGAAGACTCATTATGGCCCATGAATCACTTCTAATAAAGCATAGAAGATCCAGTGTGCAACCCGAAATGTGCTCCAGATGAAGTAACTTTAAGAGTTCAGAACGAGAAACAGCCTCAGTCACTGAGTCACTCTGAGCAGCAACATACACCCCTTGTTGACCTGAACACAAAGGTGAGTGAGAAATATGTTCTCTTTGCTGCAACCACTGACATAAGATTATTTGTAGGGTCGGCCCATGGCTCACTCGAGAGAGTGCAATGCTGATAACACCAAGGCCATGAGTTCGGATCCTATATAAGGATGGCCGGTTTGCTCATTGGCTGAGCATGGTGCTGACAACACCAAACCAAGGGTTAAGATCCACTTCCCAGTCATCTTTAAAAAAAAAAAAGAAGAAGAAGATTATTTGTAAATGTAGAAAAAGAAAGTCAAACCTGGTCAGTTTCACAATCTGCTCCAGCTCTCCACACCACACAGAAGGGAGCATGGAGATGTGCTGAGTTGAAATGACAGTTCTGGGGGTAGAGAGATGAGGCTACAGGAATTTGCTGGTAGAGTTCTGGTGAGGAAGGAGCAATGCAGAGAGAGAGAGAGAGAAAGAGAGTAAGAGAGAGAAAGAGAGATCTTCATTTGTGCATATGCTCCAGAGTGTTTGGATAAATACAGCACCTCACATGCAGTGTGGGGTTGGGAGTGGGTTTGTGGGGGGAAGATCGAGATGTTTGCAAAAGATGTAGATAGCAATCATCAGGATACTTCAGGGCTCTATGAGGATTGGAAATGTTTTGTGTGCCTAGTCAAAGAAATAGGCGAGGTGCTTCAAGTGGGCTGGGCTCTGTCTCCTGCTCTCCACCTAGACTCAGCCTTCTCTCTTCACCTACCACTGCCTGGGTTCAGTGGTCTCCAAATGCCCTCCACTTAAAATTTTGCAGGTGTTCCACATTGCTCTCATCTCCCCATCTCTGTTTGATATTAGTCGAATGACACTGATTTTAGACTTCTGTCCTTCAGAACTGTGAAAGAATAAATTTCTTGTTTTAAGCCATTATGTTTATAATGATTTCTTGTAGAAGCAATAAAAAATTAGCATCCCTTGCAGCTTAATTCCTCTATTTGTATCAAGCAGATGTAGCCAACACTAACCAGTACCTATAAACAGTGATCATATCTGTGGGGAAACAAAACAAAATAGATTTTAAAACAAATATTCATTAGGAAAATGAAGAATATTTTATAGTGATGGAAGTGTTTATCAGTAAAAAATAATTAAAAAGTTTGAAAGGCTTCTAGAGCAGTGATTTGATGTAAATTTATAAATGTGAATATATATATATATATTAAAGAGAACAATGATCTGAAAATAATAACCTAAGCTTCCCCCAAAATATACTGAAAATAGTAAGGCAAACAGAATCTAAAGTAAGCATAAGAAAAGAAAAAAAAATAGAATTACACACACAAAAGCAATGGAATAAGAAATAAAAACAGTAAAGAATAACAACAACATTAAAAGCAGGTAAAGAAAAGATCAAAAAACTGACAAATCTTTAGCTAGTCCAAGGCAAAAGAAAAAAAAATGAAGAAGAGAGAAGACTCAAATAACTAAAATCAAAAATTAAAGATGTCATTACTACCAAACTTATAAAAACAAAGAAACTATTAGAGAAGAACAATATGCAGGATTGTATGCCAATACGTTAAATAATTTGGATTAAAATGGAGAAATTCCTAGGAAGTTAGAATGTAGTGAAACTTTCTCAAGAAAATAATAAATAATCTAAGTAGACCTATTACAAGTGTTTTAATGATAAAAAAAACTACTATACGCAATGAAAACTTTTTGTTCAGAAACTTCACAATTTAATTCTACCAAACATTTGGAGAGGATTTAGTATAAAGTCTGCTCAAACTGTCCAAAAATTAGAAACACAGTAGAGACACTTTTACACATCAGGCAGTTTTACTATGATACCAAAAGCATACTGAGATATTACAAAGAAAAAAAAATCAGACCAGTTTACCTTGTAAGTATAGATAAAAGAATCCTTCAAAAACAATACAACCAAACAATTCAGCAACATATAAAATAGTTATTCCCTATAACGAAATTAAATTAGAAAGAGAAGGTTGGTTAACAACTAAAAACCTACAATAACAAACAAAATCACACGACCATCTCAAAAGATGCAGAAAATGAATTTGTCAAAATTTAACATTCTTTTATGATGAAATCATTTAACATATGAATGAAACATCAGCAACAGATAAAGGGCATTAAAATACAAACAAACAAACAAACAAAATCCCACAGCTAACATTATTCTTCATAGCGAAAGCCAGTATACTTATTTTCTGAGATTAGGAAAAAGATCAATATATCCATTCTTACCACATTTACTTATGGCTGTACTGGATGTGCTAGCCTGGACAATTTGGCAACAGAAAAAAATAAAAAGCATATAAATTAGAAAGGAGGTACAATAATCTTTATTCACAGATGACCTGATCTTGTATCAAGAAAATTGTAATGATTTCACTAAAAGGTATTAAAACTAATAAATAACTTCATGAAAGTAGTAGATCAATGTACAAAAATTAATCCAATTTCTGTGTACAAGAAACACTCCCAAAATAAAATTGAGAAAACAATTCTACATAGAATAATATCAAAAGGAAAATACAAGTGTAAACTTGCACAATGAAAACTACAACACATGGCCAGTGTGAAAAGACTCGAGTATCATTCCAGAGCCTCATGTCCTTGGCTCTGAGGACTGTACCTTCATAGAGAGAGAAAAGGGATTTCATTCATGGACTTTATTTTACTCAAATGTCCTCAGTGTGAGTTCCACACATCCAAATGTGTATTATTTTCCCCATTTTTATTGACAGAAAACTGAGACCCACTAACAAATGGAATGTGAATCTATATTTTAGAGGATAGAATGTAGTCACTGGTTGCCCCCACCAACTGCTAATCATCCTGTATTTAAAGGACCCCCGATATCATACCAATAAGTGTTTGGTGTTTTTATTATTAATACTTTTTATTATTGTAAAATTCATATAACAAAACTTTTGCCATTTTAGGAATTTTAAAACATACAATTGCATAAAATTAAATACATTGACAATGCTGTGTGTACACCACTTCTATCTATCCAAAGCTTTTTTTGACATCCTAAGCATAATATCTACCCTTTAATCACTAACTCACCATTATTACTTCCCCTTCAATTTCTAGTACCCTGTAATCTACTTCTCTCTCCCAATTTTTCTTTTTAGCTTATATTTTCTTAATTGACTCATGATAACTGTACATATTTAGGAAGTAAAATGTGATATTTGAGTACATTTATATAGTATGCAGTGACTATATCAAAGTAATTACCATGTCTTTTTTTTTCCATAAAGGCTATGGGGGTTTCAATACCAACATGGCTTCAGCCCAGCTCACTCCAACACACCTATATTATAACTCTGCTGATTTATTTCAGTATATGCACAAAAGCAGTTTTTCCAACTGTGTAATGTAATCCACTGAAGACTCACGAATTAGTTTACTGGATGAGAACAATCATCTTTCAATAGGCTGAAAAAGTTATGTTAATTTCTTATTTGTTTACAAATTTAAAGTTAAGTAGAGACTATTTTTCTATAGCTTAAGATGCATTTGTAAAAAATAGATGTGTGTTCTATGACAGGAATACCTGTATCAAAACTAAAAAAGAAAAAGAAAAAATGTTGCTTATTACGATAATTGACTAGTTGACCCACATTTGAATTTTCCCATTATTCCCACAATGTACAAGGTTGACAAACCAGGATTTAACAAAGAACCAGAATTTCACATCATTGTCACGTGGATAGAAGCCTGCCCTTATTCAGCAGGTCCTGGTCTCCTGGTAACAGGACTCTCTGCTGAGAAAATAAGTAAAACGTTTTTCTTATTTGGTTCCTAAGGAAAGACAGACAGTCTCCTGAGAAATGTAGTCTCACTCTCCTGTGACACCATCAGCACAGGACTATGGGAAGGGCTGTTCTGGGTTGCTTATGCACATGTGCTGATCCACCCACTCCGCCCCCCCCCATCTTTGCCTGAAACTTTTGGACCCTGGGGCTCTCAAAACTCTGCTCCTTAGATTTTGGGTTTGGATTCTGTGCCCTGAACGTTAGTGCCAGGATGAAAGAGGAACCCCTGTGTCATGGGTGGACCCTGGAGTTCAGGACAGGGTTCTCCACACTTTGTGGAGCAGCAACTTTTGCAGGTCTCATGCTGGTTGGAGCTGATGTGCCTGTGCGAGCCAGGAACATGGGAAAGAGGACGCTCTGGTGCGCTTTCAAGGATTAGATGGTCAGAGGTCAATGTGTTTCAAGAAGAGCAGGTGTGTACTTCCACTGCACAAAAGCTGGAATCCTGGGAACTTAAGGTTGCCATGGGGGGTAATTATGTTTACATGTTGCTCAATTGTGTGTGGTTGCACTGTTTTGAAGGATTTTCAACCTAGACTTACAAGATAAAATGTTCTATTTTTTTTTTTTCTTTGTGACATCTCAGTATGCTTTTGGTATGGTAGTAACACTGTCAATGAACAGAACTGTGTCTCTACTGTGCTTCTACTTTTTGGACAGTTCAAGCAGACTTTATATTAGATCCCTAAATGTTTGGTAGAATTTAACTGAAGTTTCTGAAAAACTTTTCACGGTGTATAGTATTTTATTATTAAAGCATTGTAATAGGTCTACTCAGATTGCTAGTTATTTTTTTGATTTTGTTGTCATTTTTATTATCAGAAGTTTCAGGAATTCCATCTTTCTAGGAATTTTTTCATTTTATCTAAATTATCTAACATATTGGCATAGAAATCTTCATATTATTCTTCTCCAATATTTTATGTGTTTTTCTAAGGTTGGTTGGAATAACCTATCCTCAATTTTAAATTTTAGTTATTTGAGTCATTTCTTTTTCTTTTTTGCCTTGGACTAGCTAAAGAGTTGTCAATTTTTTTGATCTTTTGTTAATCAGCTGATAATTTTATTGTTATTATTTATTGATTTTATTTTCTATTTCATTACTTTCTCTTGTAATTTTTTTTTTCATTTCTTATGCTTACTTTAGATTCTGTTTGCTCTACTATTTTCAGTGTCTTATTGTGGAAGGTTATCGATTTGAGATCATCAGTCCTTCTTCTTATACTTGACCAGGTGTCAATTTCATGATGGCTACTCAAGTGGGTTTGAAGTGGTTTGGGGTCTGCAGAAAATGTGAGTAAGGGAGGTTTGTGGTGAGTTCAAGTTCCAGCTCTGCCATGAAGGAGTCTGTTGCTATTGTTTACTCATCTGGGCCTTGACTGTATTGATACTAGAGAAATGCCCCCAAATTCCCATAGAAATAATTGTGTGTCCAGATTGTGTTACTATGCAGCAATTGTATTTGGGGGTTTCTTTGTGTCTGTTCAACAAGTGAAGTTTCTGTCCACTCCTGCACTGTAGAGCCTGCCTAAAACTACTGGTTTGAGTTTACAGAAGTTTATACAAGAATTAATTTCCAGGGACAGTGAGTTCTGTAAGGGAGAACCCTGTACTGGATGATGGTTCCATTTTGGGAGAGAGCAAAGTAGTTCTCATGCACTGTGAATAAGGGTGCTCTGTAAGTAGGAATAGTACCTGAAAGGACACCCTGCTCACATGAACACCCTCACTAGCCCTTCAAAGCAGAGACAGAAGAGTCACAGAAGGAAGGTCTTATCTTTATATGCCTCTTTTAGTCTGTTTTGTGTTGCTATAACAGAAATACCTGAGACTGAGTAATTTATAAAGGAAAGAGGTTTATTTGGCTTATGTTTCTGGGACAGCTGCACCTGGCATGGGCCTCAGGCTGCTTCTACTCATGGTGGAACGTGGCAGGCAGCCGGCAGGTACAAGCAGATCACATGGCAAGAGGAAGCAAGAGAGAGAGGAAGCAAGAGAGAAAGAAGTTTCCAGTGTCTTTTTAAGCAACAAGCTCTCATGGGAACTAATAGAGCAAGAACTCACTCATTGATCCCCCCTCCCCCAGGGAGAGCATTAATCCATTCATGAGGGATCTGCCTCCATGAGTCAATCAGTTTCCAACACTGTGCCACATCGGAGATAAAATTTCCACATGAGTTTTGGAGGGGACAACACATCCAAACTCTATCAATGCCCCAAGCAATTATTGAGCCTAAGTCCCAGAGCGAACAAGATTAGGGTGATACTACATTCTTCAGAAGCTGTCAGTGACTGGGTAATATTGATAAGTTCAGACCAACTTTCAGCAGGGAGATGTGGGGTGGGTGAGGAATAGGCAAGAGCCTAGGAAGTCATTTCTTATTGGTGGGTCTTCAGGGTGTGCTTTGTAGCAGGGGGACAACCTGTTATAATTGAGAGGATCTGTCTACACTGCTCCCTAACACACTCCTATTACTTCATTCTGTCCTCATAATTTCCAAATTGGAGCTCTCTCAAACCTAGTCTGTCACCACAATTTGTATCCAACCACAAAATATGCTGATACTTCCTCTATTCTCTCTATTCTGATAATTCTTCCTGGTAGTTCAGGGACGGTTTGCCAGCATCTTTCTGCCATGTATAGAAGAAATTGGATGTGAGGAGATGAAAGATATCTGTTCATGGGCATGTGAAGAGAACAGAACACATGCACTGTAAGTGGGAATTAAGTTAGAACACCATTTTGGAAAGTAGCATAAATTTTTCTCAAAGTGCTAAAAATAAATCTACTGTAGATCTAAAAATGCCACTTCTGAGTATATATTCAAATGAATTGAAATCAGTTTGTCAGAGATGTCAGCATTCCAATGTTCACTGCACTGTTATTCACAACAGGCAACATATCAAAACTACAGAAATGAACAGATAAATATTATTCATATAAAAAGTGGAATTCTATTCAGATGTGGTAAAAACAAACTGTCAGTTATGACAAGATGGCTGAGTCTAGAGGACATCATGTTAAGTAAAATAAGCCAGGCACAAAAAACAAATACCACATAGTTATATGTAGTGTATAAAAAAGTCAAACTAAGAGAAACAAAATAGAATGGAGGTTCCCAGAAGCTGAGGGTTAGGAAGAGGGTCAAGGGTAAATGTGGACATGTTCAAATGGTACAAAGTTTCAATCTGGCAGGAGGAATAAGTTCTGGTGAGGTACTGCACAGCAAGGTGAATATAGCTAAGAGTAATGTATTGTGTATTTCAAAGTTGGTAACAGTGGATTTTAAATGTTCTCACCATGAAATGATAAGTATGTGAGGTAATGAAGGTTCATCAGTCTGATTTTATCATTTCACAATGTATACATACATGTGTTGAAACATCACATTGGACCTCATGAACATATAAAGTTACAATCTGTCAATTAAAACAAAATAAAATTTTCACCAGTCAGGAATTGCCCGAATAAATTTTTAAAAATACAAACAAGAAAAAACTAAATATTGTACATAGGATAATCACTTTATAGTCAAAGATACAAACAGGTTGAAAGTTAATGGATGGCAAAAGATATGCAATGTAAACAGAGCCCAAAGACAGCTACACTTGCTGGCCATACTAATATCAAACAAAATACATATTAAAACAAAAATGCTACTAGGGATAAAGTGGGACATTTTATAATGACAGTTAGTGTTAGTCATGAGAATATCACGACAAAATGCTGACAATGGTGTAGGAGTTGTTGACAACATTATGAAGCAACTTGACTTTACAGATATGTATATATTCAACACAGCACCCAACAACAGAATACACATTCTGTTTAAATGCACATGGAAGGGGGCCGGCCCGGTGGCACACTGCTGTAGTGCGCCGCTTGGGAAGCGTGGCTGCACTCCTGCCGAGGGTTCGGATCCCACATACAGACCAGTTCCCGCTCACTGGCTGAGCGAGGCGCAGGAGCAACACCGAGGGTTGCGATCCCGTTGCTGGTCCCGGTCCGGTACGGGGGCGACACTGAGGGTTGCGATCCGTTGCCGGACACGGAAAAAGACAAAAAGGAAAAAAAATAAAAAAATAAAATAAAAAAAATAAATGCACATGGAAGGACCCCAGAAAACACCACTTGCGAGGCCATAAAATAGTCTCAATAAATGTGAGGACTGAAATCATACAAAGTATGTTCTCTGACCACAACAGATTTAAATTGAAAATGTTTAACTGGAGGATATTTCAGTATTTTACAATTCTGTGCAAATTAAACAACAAACTCCAAACAGCCAGTAAGTCATAAAGTCACACAAAAAATCAGAAACATTTTGAGGCTGAAAACAAAAACATGACATATGAAAACTTAAAAAGGAGTTAGAATAAAATTTATAGCTGTAAATTTCTATACTCTGAAAATATCTGAAATCAAAAGCTAACCTTTCAACTAAAATGCAAGAAAAAGATGGAAAAATCTTTTTCCCTAAGAACAGAAAAATCTTTTCCCTAAGAACAGAAAAAAGAAAATAATACAGAGTGGAAGATGATAAAGAAATAATGGTGCTGTAGTTTCTGCTCATTGATACTAGAGGTTAGGAGACAGAAGGGTGGCAAATGGAAGTGACCTCTGTGTCACTGCATTCAGCCACACCTCAGGACCTATTCTGGACCCCATTTTGTCTTACTTTTACCCCTTCCTGGTGCTTGGGTTTCCTCCCCTCACTATGGCTCTGAGGACAGAAAGGAGCTTCATTTAAAACAGGCTCTGGAGACATTGATACATCTGCAGACCTATGTGCAAGAAGAACCATGCACAAGGCAATACACAAGTGGAACTGGGATTTACTCTGTTGCCCCTCTTAGTGGCAAAGTACAAACATAGCCCTCCATCACTGCAGAAATAAACAAAAGATATTCCTGAAATATAGAGCATGTGGTACACTTAATCATATCTATTATGTGGTCCCATTTAAAAATATGAGGAATAGGACTGAAGGATACATCTTCCTACCAGACAGTACTTTCCACCAAATAGAATACGATAAATACTACTGTTTATAGCAGCTTAAATGATTGCAGATTTAATCTCTTAACAATTATGTGCCTGATCTGTATATTCTCATGGAAGTATTTCTATTCAACCCACTGACTGGCTCTGTGTTAGCTTCAAACATAAGAAAAATTTACATTTACTTAAAAGAGAGTTTTGTAGTAATGGTCATACAAATTTACCTACAATAGGAGAGTAGAAATAAAGTAAGAAGCACAGTTCTTTAGACAACAAATTTAACAAAATATAAAGGTGTCATTTAATGTCAAAAATTCTCAGGTAAGCCTTCCAGTCAAGGTGGCATAATGGATGGTCCCCAATGTCACTCTGTCTGACAAATCAACCAATTTACAACCATTAAAAAGGAAAGACAGCCAAGCTGGGGCTGCTAGAACACAGGGAAAGAAGAGGAGAGATCTATGGAGTTCATGAAGTCAGAAGAAACCTCAATGAGAGAAAGGATCACTCCCACAATTTTGAGCCCCAGCTGCTTTAAGGATGGAACTGTTGAACACATGGAGCAAGAGATATCAAAAGCCACAGATGTGCCCTTTGTATGAAGTTACTTGAAAGTGGAGGGGAAGACAAGGGACTTAGTGGACCCCAGGCCAGCCAGAGCACTAACAGGGTTTCCATGGACCCATATGGGAGGAGCCACAGACAACAGAAAAAAGTAACCACTGAGAGGCCAGTGAGTCATGACAAGGGACCAGTGCACAGCCTGTCCTATGAGAAGTGTTTGGAGTGTGGGTGGTTGGGAAGATGGGCCCACCAGCAGAACATAAGTGCACAGCATAGACAGCTGATCTGCTCCCCAATCAGCACAGGATCACTCAATGTAGATTGGTCAGGAATATAGAATTGCTGTGGTTTCAGTTTGCTGAAAAGGCCCAGGCCCAGACCAGAGTTTCCACACAACCCAGGTGTACCAAACCTCAAAAGACCAGAAAGTACATACAAGGTCAACTATTAAAATAGGAGGTGCACAGAAAGCCTTCCCCAGGTGTATTAGTCCTTTCTGTGTTGCTATAACAGAAATACCTGAGACTGGGTAATTTATAAAGAACAGAGGTTTAATTGGCTTACAATTCTGGGACAGCTGCATATGGCTCAGACCTCAGGCTGCTTCTACTCATGGCAGAAAGCTGCAGGCAGCCTGCAGGTACAAGCAGATCACATGGTGAGAAGAAGCAAGAGAGAGGAAGTGAGAGACAGAGGAGCAGCTAGGGTCTTTTAAAGCAACCAGCTCTCATGGGAATAGTGAGAACTCACTGATTAATCTCCTCTCCCTGAGGGAGAGCATTAATCCATTCATGAGGGATCTGCCCCCATGACTCAGTCAGTTTCCAACACTGCCACACTGGGGATCAAATTTCCACATGAGTTTTGCGGGGGACAACACATCCAAACTCCATCACCAGAGAATCAGCAGCAAAGCAGCAATTTAGATAAAAGTCCTGGTCCCCATAGGAAGTTCCTCCATTTTAGAAGGAAGAAAAGGACAAATTAGTTCTAGTGCAGAGTTTAAGTGGTGGGAACAGTGAACAATCCAACACAGAAGTGAAAGAAAACAAAATACCAACAGAAGAATGTTTGATCTTAACTACTAAAGGTCTAACATCACCAAAGAACACCTATTAAAACCTAGAAGGAACAGAAGCACCTGGGCTCCCAAGCCAGGGAGATGGGAGCACTGAGGGCCTCAGTCATGCCCATCAAACATCCATGACCAGCCCAGTGATGACCACTGAGCATCCACAGGAAGCACCCTGGGCTCCTGAGCCAGGGGACTGAGCGGTCAAGGGCCTCAGCCACACACTCCCAACATCTGCATCCAACCATGCCACTGTAGGACACACCGTGGACTCATGAGATGTGACTGTGGGGCACTAAAGGTCTCATCCATCACCCCAATATCTGCAATGAGCCCAGTGATGACCACCAAGCTGCTGCAGGAAGTACACTGGGCTCCTGAGACAGGGCTGTGGGGGTGTCAAAGGCTTCAGCCATGTCCCCCCAAAATTCACAACCAGCCCAGTGATGACCACCAAGCAATTGCTGGTACTGCCTTGGGATCCTGACCTGGAATGGCAGAGGGCTGAGGGCCTTGGCTACACCCCCTAACATCTATAACCAGCCTAGTGATGACCATTGTGCCATGACAGGAAGTGCCCTGGTCTCCCAAGCTGGGGCAGTGGGGAGCTGAGGGCCTCTGCCACATCCCCTGGGCATCAGAATGAGCCCAGTGACAACCAGGGAGCTGTTGTAAGAAGCACCCCAAGCTCCTGAGCTGGGGCAGTTGAGGGCCACGGGCTTGAGCCACACCCCCTGACATCTGCATCCAGCCCAGAGACAACCCAGCCACTGCTAGAAGTCCTCTGATCTACCCTGAATGAGGGAGGCCACATTCTTCAATCATTCCCCACCTCATTTCCTCTCTTCTCACCCTATTTCCCCTCCCCATTCTCCTCCACAACAACCTCTTACAATGAGGCATGGAGCCAGGGGCAGCCAAAACCAGCCGTAACTAGGCAAGCAGCCACCACCACCTGGGCCCTGCCAAGGTCTGGAGCATGGAGCTGGGGAAAGTTGAACCCAACCAGAACTAGGCAAGCTACCACCACCATGCTGGTTCACACCAGGGTTCTAAGACATGGAGTCTGGGGAAGCTGAACCCAGCTGCAGCAACCCAAAAATACCATTTTCATGCAGGTAGCCCACCAAAGCCACAATTGCTCTGGCTACTGCAAAAGCAGCTAGGCTCTATAGCAGCAGTCACAGCCACTGTGCAGATGGTACATCAGACTCTCAACTGCATTGACACAAGGAGAGACGACAGCAGAGACAAAAAAAGCCACAGTCTCTCCACAAAGCACACTCCAGAGCAAAACAAGCATCTGATTTGTGATAATAGGGGAGGACTTGATCACATTCGTCACAGCACTGGATGGATAATATAGGCAACAAAACAGAGGAAAAGTTTATCAGGTGGAGAGAACGAATCTATGGTTATTAGAAGGGGTAGAGGAAGGGGAAGGTAAAGATTGGATAAGGGGCATAAGAATAAGTATGATTTGTAACAATGAATAGGCTAATAAAAAATTCTTATGTAAGTCACACTATTATCCTATGTGTAAATATTTCCTATCCATAGTTTTGCTTGCTTCTATCAAGGTAAGTTTTTAACAAATAAAACTTACATGCATAAATGTTGCATACTTGGGTTTGTTTTGTGCATTGTATGCTGTGTAGCAGCATCTCTGGCTTCTTCCCACTAGACCTTTTAACATCCAATGACAACAAAAATGTCTTCAGAAAATAGCCAAATGTCTGCTGGCAGGCAATATCACCACTCATATTTAACTGCTGTTAGGTAGTAAAAACCTTTAAAGTAGTTTTGACCCTACGTTTATTAATTCTACTTGAAAATTTGCATTCGCATTACATAAATTGATAGTTTTCTCTTCATTTCAAATTACCTGATATATAAAAGTGAAAGTTATGTTGGAAGCTTTGACATATTAAAGATATTGATGAAGATAAATTATTGTCACTGTTTAATGAGAAATCCCTGCCTGGTAAGGTGTTCCATATTTATTGCACTATTTCTCCCCATAATTTAATTTTCTCATAAGCAGACTTGGGTGTAAAAGGTAACAATGCAGGTTTCTCTTCTCTGTGAATATTCTGTTCGAGAACTGATAACTTCTCTCAGAAAGTTCATAAAGCCAGTTAGCACAGAGGGCTACTTGTGTAGAAACACAAAGAGATCACATATGCAATGGAAAACCATAGTAAGCATTTCTTACATAAAGTATGAATAGACGATTTGGGGATATAGTTGGAAAGAACTGTGGCTGCTTCAATTCAGTCTGTCTTAAATTATGGCAGGTTTCTCCCACATATGGTCTGCAACTCCACCTTAGGAGTCATCTGCCCTTCACTCCCAAAGAACATGAGAAATCAGAGACAAATCCATGAACATTTTTTTTTAATTGCCTGGCCTGTAAGTAACATTTATCAGCTGTCTTCATACTTCCCTGAACAAAGCCAAATTACATGATTCCACAAGCTATAATTAAAGGTTGAGATTGAAGGCATGTGTACAAGAGAATAAAGGTATTTTTTAGGAAATACATACCTATTCTAATACACGCAAAATTCCACCCCCCCACTGGAAATTATCTCATGACTGCTACTGGGTAAGTTCTTTTTACTTTTCTTTGTTCTTTCGGGGGGTGGGGGGTTGTTTTTGTTTTTCTGTGGCTGGGCAGTACAGGGACCCATGGTGTTATCAGCATAATGCTCTAACCAACAATACACTAACTATAGCCAGCCCTGTAACTGCTGAAATAAGATGTTTTCACAATTATTGACCTCCTTCTATATCTGAGGGTTGCACATCTGCTGATTCAGCCAAACACATAAAAATTCTTAAAAACCAAAAGAAAAAAATAAAACTATAATACAAGTAAAAAAAAAAACCACAACACAGTGTAACTATTTACAAGGAATTCCTTGTGTATTCAGCAATATATATAATCTACTCAAGATGAAAAGAACATGGAAAAAAGTGCACAGGTAATATTGAAACAGTACACCATTTATAGAATGTGCTTGATCATTTGTGTTTTCATCAACAGGGGCTCCTGGAGCCAACCTCCAATACCAAGGGACAGTTGTGCACTTATAGGGCTTCTTCTTGGTGTAAGTTCCATGATAAAATGTGAGGTGTGATTTATGGCAAGACCTTTTCCCACAGCCAAGATGTTAATTGAGATTTTCCCATGTGTGAATTTGTTCATGTCTATTACGGTGAGTTCTAGTAAACTGTTTTCCCACATTCTTTACATTCACATGGTTTCTCACCTGTGTGAATTCTCTGATGACTGCTAAGGTTTGATTTTTGTTTAAAAGTTTTTCCACTTTCTCTACATTCATATGGTTTCTCTCCCATGTGAGTTCTCTGATGAAAGCTGAAGTATGACTTTTGGTTTAAAGCTTTCCCACAGTCTTAACATTCATACTGTTTCTCACCTGTGTGAGTTCTCTCATGCCTGCTGAGGTATGACTTTTGGTTAAAGGCTTTCCCACAGTCTTTACATTCATATGATTTCACACTTGTGTGAATTCTCTCATGCCTGCTGACATCTGACTTGTGAGTAAAAGCTTTTCCACAGTCTTTACATTCATAAGGTTTCTCACCTGTGTGAATTCTCTGATGAATGCTGAGGTATGATTTTCGGGTAAAAGCTTTTCCACACTCCTTACATTCATATGGTTTCTCACCTGTGTGCGTTCTCTCATGCCTGCTGAGGTCTACCTTTTGGTTAAAAGCTTTTCCACATTCTTTACATTTAAATGGTTTCTCATCTGTCTGGGTTCTCTGATGGCTACTGAGGTGTGACTTTTTGTTAAAAGTATTTCCATATTCTCTACATTCATATGGTTTCTTGCCTGTGTGGATTCTCTGGTGGTGGCTGAGGTGTGACTTTTGGTTAAAGGTTTTTCCACATTCTCTACATTCATATGGTTTCTCACCTGTGTGAGTTCTCTGATGGCTGCTGAGGTATGGCTTTTGGTTAAAAGCTTTTCCACATTCTTTGCACTCATATGGTCTCTCATCTGTATGAATTCTCTGATGGATGCTAAGGTTTGACTTTCGGTTAAAAGTTTTTCCACATTCTCTACATTCATATGGTTTCTCACCTGTGTGAGTTCTCTGATGAATGCTGAGGTATGACTTTTGGTTAAAAGCTTTTCCACATTCTTTACACTCATACGGTTTCTCACCAGTGTGGGTTCTCTCATGCCTACTGAGGTCTGCCTTTTGGATAAAAGCTTTTCCACATTCCTCACATTCATATGGTTTCTCACCTGTGTGAATTCTGTGATGCATGCTGAGGTTTGACCTTCGGTTAAAGGTTTTTCCACATTCTTTACATTCATATGGTTTCTCACTTGTGTGAATTCTCTGATATAAAATGTGGACTGACTTATAGAGGAAAGCTTTCCTACATTCTTTACATTCACAAGGTTTCTCACCTCTGTGAATTCTCTGAAGGCTGCTGCAGTGTGACTTTTGGCAAAACGTTTTACCACATTTATTACTGTACGATTTTTTATATTCTTTACATGGTTTCTCATGTGTGTCTATTCTCTGATATAGAGTAAGGGCAGACTCATGGTAGAAAAATTTTCTCCATTCATTATATCCATCTGGTATTTCATCTGTGTGATTTCTCTCAGGATGGCTGAGGAGTGAATTCTCACAGAAGCTTTTTCCACAGTTAATACTTCCATAGTAAATTTCTCCTGTGTGACTTCTCTGATGCATTGTAAGGTCTGACTTCTGACAAAAAATTTTCTCATGTTGATTACAACCATAAAGATACTCCTGCATAGGTGTTCTCTGGTGTGAGGTAAGGTGTAATTTCTTAATAAGAGATTTCTCACATTCAGTATATTTATAGTGCTTCTCTCCTATGTACATAATCTGATGTTTAGTGAGTTCACATTTTTTATAGAATATTTTCCCACATACATCACATTGAAAAGTTTTCCTTTCTACCTGATTTATTTCTTGGTCAATGACAGCTGACTTCCCACAGCCTTTCCCATATTCGTTATATTTATAGGTGGTGTCATCCATATGAATATTTTCATGGGTAAATTCTATTGGCTCTGTGTTGGAGGATTTCCCTTTTCCACTGTATTCTAAAGGCTGCATCCCACTTTGAATATTGGGATGCTGACTAAGATGCTCATGATGTCTGGGAAAATTTCCAGTTATATCATGGTCATAAAGTTTCTCTCCAGCAGGCATCTGAGGAAGAAGTGCATTCTGACATAGGCAAAACTCCTCATGTCCCTTTCCTGAATAGTTTCCATTACTTATAATCAGATTTAAAACATGATATGAATTCAAATAACATGATTTTCCTAACACAACTCTCTCCTCAGCTGATGTGTTGCTGTTGGTGATTACTATGTGCTGCAAGCATCTACCATGACTTTCCTGGTTCCTCTCCACTAGGTCATCGTCTATCTGGACATCTGAAATGAGAAAAAAATAACTATTTATGAACCACAGATAAGCACATCTCATTGCTCAAGTAAACATACAGAGTGCCTTCCATGCCTAGTAAGTAAACATTTCATTAAAAAATCAATAATGGGGCCGACCCCGTGGCTCACTCGGGAGAGTGTGGTGCTGGGAGCACAGTGGTGCATGTAGAGCCGTGGCCGCAGGTTTGGATCCTATATAGGGATGGCCGGTTCACTCACTGGCTGAGCGCAGTGCGAGTGACGCCAAGCCAAGGGTTACGATCCCCTTACTGGTCACAAAAAACCAAACAAACAACAACAACAAAATCAATAATGGATATTGGTTTCATGAGTTTATGGAATTTTTTCTTACTGATAATGTAATATTGTATTAATATATTTCCTAATGTTCTATCATGTTTTTCTTTCCCTCCTCGTTTATATTTGAATTTTAATTTAAGAGTAAATAATTGTTGAGAATTTTAATTTTCTGCCTACTTGTAGTTTTCAACAAAGCACCTTTCATTTCTTTACACCATCTTCTGTGTTTTATTTTTAAAACAAAGGGTGTCTCCTGCTGTTATATCTCATTATTTCACTATGAAGATGTCTAGGTTTCCTTTCATCAGGTACTTTCAAGTACAGAAGTGAGTCTCTTTTTTATCACATATGCAGAAACATGACGGAGGATACAGATTTTGCATTTATGCTTATATGCTTTACACTTCTCCCTTAGAAAATGGCTATAGGTATCTATCTATCTCTGCTCTGCCATTTTCTGCCACATGAGACTCCTACATTTCTGTAAAGTCACCACCAAAGAAAACCCTCACCAGATGTGTTCCTTGGACGTTGGACTTCCCAGCCTCTGAAACCCTTGCAATGTGAGACCACTGGGTCGCTGTCGCCACCATCAGATGGACTTTGGACTTCACAGCCTCAGAAACTAAATACTTCAGGATGGGGAGAGAACATGGCGGCGGGAAGGGAGTGAACCATCCGCGCCCTGCAACGGCAGGATCCTAGAGGCCACCGGCAAGAAGAGGAACTCAGAAAGCCTGATGGTGAGTCAGAATATCTGGTGTCCTTGCTTGTGCCGGGGGTAGCTGTTACTACCCAAGTGGATTGCTGAGACCTTGAAGGGGACTCTCATAATATGCCCACGGAGGTTTGGAGTGCACGCCATTTTGTGAAATTTACAAAATCCTCCCAGGGAAGAAGCCGCCTGGAGTGGCCGCCACTCGGCGCATGGCCACCGCAGCTGCTACCCTCAGCGCCGGGCCAGGCTGCGCAGCCCCGCCACCGGGACTCGAGGTCCGGCGACAGCGGTATCTGCCAGGGAGGGGGCTGTCATCTACCCGGCCCCAGGCGCCACTGGAACCACGAGCCGAAGAGAGACTGAGAAGGCAGCAGCGAGAACAGAAGACAGGAGCGCCAGGGGCGGCGAGAGGCGGCCGGGGCGGGTCTGGCTGCGGGGGCTGCTGTGGGAGCGCAACACGGGAGCGCAATGCGGGAGCTGAGAC
>NW_007730302.1:123519-123737 GCF_000696425.1 Galeopterus variegatus | reverse complement strand
GCCATCTGATCTTTGACAAAGGCTCCAAGCCTATTCACTGGGGAAGAGACTGCCTCTTTAGGAAATAGTGCTGAGAGAACTGGATATCAATATGCAGGAGAATGATACTAGACCCATACCTTTCACCATACACTAAGGTCAACTCAAAATGGATTAAAGATTTAAATATACACTCTGAAACAATAAAACTTATTAAAGAAAACATAGGAGAAACACTT
>NW_007730302.1:108370-122467 GCF_000696425.1 Galeopterus variegatus | reverse complement strand
TTGCAGATTGATCTACCATATGACCCAGCTATTTCACTGCTGGGAATATATCCAAAGGAATGGAAATCATCAAGTCGAAGGTATACCTGTTCCCCAGTGTTCATTGCAGCACTCTTTACAATAGCCAAGAGTTGGATCCAGCCCAAATGTCCATCATCAGAGGAGTGGATACAGAAATTGTGGTATATCTACATGATGGAATACTACTCAGCTATAAAAACGAATGAAATACTGCCATTTGCAACAACATGGATGGACCTTGAGAGAATTATATTAAGTGAAACGAGTCAGGCACAGAAAGAGAAATACCACATGTTCTCACTTATTGGTGGGAGCTAAAAATAAATAAATAAATTCACACACACACACACACACACACACACACACACACACACACAAGTTCGGGGGGGGAGAAGACTTAACAACTACAAGTCCTTGAAGTTGATACAACAAGCAAACAGAGAGGACACTGTTGGGTGGGAGGAGGGAGAGGGAGGAGGGAAGGGGGAGAGGGAGGAGGGAAGGGGGAGAGGGAGGAGGGAGGGGGGTTTTGGTAATGGGCCACAATAATCAACCTCATTGTATATCGACAAAATAAAATTTAAAAAAAAAAAAAGAAAGAAAATGGCTATAGGAATGTTTAAGTTTTTCAAATAATAAAATATCCTTTTCTCCACCCTAAATAAAGATAGCTTCCTCCAAGTTCCTCATTTAACCTGACTTCCTCTGCTTCTCAAAAACAATTACAATAAAGGAAACTTTAGTTCTCCACCCTAGACACCCACTTCTGTTCTAAAATATTTGGTTCTGCATCCAAGGCTGTTCACAGCATCTTTGAAACATGTTCTTTCAACTCATTCTCAAATCAACTTGTATTCTATTTCCAATTTCTGGTATATGGAACACCACTTGATAATTCATTACTTGTGAAAGCTTTCGTTTTGTGCAGTGACATTTTGGTGGTCTTCTATTCTCATAAAAATAGAGTCTCCTGTACATTTCTCATTGTGGTTTTTTTCTGAATGATTTCCACTAAGAAAGCAGAAAAATGCTAACTTTGAACTCCACTCTCAAACAACAACCTTATCCCCTCAACATGGAACCTTTAGTTCACTTGGACTTGGCACCCAGAATCTCCTGGTTTTCCTTCAAAGTCAATGACCACCCTTTCCATTCTTCCATGCTGGGAGGGTTCTTCTCACCTTCTTAATTTCTGATGTGGTGGTAGAAGGCTCACTGCTGTACCTCTTTTCCTATTTGCTTACCAACTTGCTATGTGATACCCTGCACTACTTAGAGACTTTATGAAGAATCCCCACTAGAACAAAGTCCCTCAACAGATGCAACCCCTTGAACTTGGAACGATGAGCCTACACAACAGACTTGTAGGAAAAAGATTTATAAATTACCCAGTTGCAGCTATTCTGTTACAAGCAACAGAAAACAAACAGATACAGTATGAAAAAAATTTTTACATGAGAACTAAGGACACAAGTACAACTGAAAATGATAAGAAAGCAAATAAGAAAAATAAATGTCAAGGAAGAGAAATGTATGAATTAGATTTTGGGCACATATAACACATATTTAGAAAAATAAAATATTGGGATGTACATGGGACACCCCACCTTGAAGATTATGTAACACAGGCTTGCAGATGAGCCATCCTTCAGGTCTGGGACTTGGGGGAAAAATTGCTAGAAATGGCTGAATAATGAAAATATAAAGGGATTTGCTTTTCTTGCCTTCTGCCCAGTATTTGTTAATTAACCTTGCAGGATCTGGTTTGGGCATTCTTCCATTGTCTGTGGCTCTCCTTCTTGTTCTAACTTGACAATCACCTCAGCTTTGTTAATGCAGTGTTCTGTTAATGGGAAGTAGTGTAGGATTTCTGAAACTGCTAAGTCTGTTCCTTGGAAGAATGGCAAGAGCTCAGTTACAGATGTGCAATAAAGAGGGCAATTAGAACCTCATCAGAAAGAGAGATAGCACATTTTCAAGAAATGTAATCTTACCATGAAACCCTATAAATGGTTCCTATATTTATGAACTAAAAAGAAACTCTTTCTCCTGAAAGTTACTGGGCAGTTTTACTCACTCAGTGACACCAGGTTGCTATAGGTCTCCAGCATCACATCCCTGTACAAAGTCCTCTGAGCATCATTCAGGTCCTGCCACTCCTCCCAGGTGAAGTCCACAGCCACATCCTCAAATGACACCAACTCCTGTAATGACACATTGTTCTCAACTCAAGTCAACATCTCTGGGTCACAAAACAGAACTATGGGAATCCACACCTGTGTGTGTGCATGTGTCATGTATGTGTTATATAAGATGCCACTTTTTTGTATAGAATGGGAGGAAGAAAAATCAAAGGACAAATATCCTGCCACTGTAAAAAGTTATTAACTACTAAAAATTATATTATAAAACTTAGTTTATACCTTCAGAAATATCCTTGCTGTGATAAAAGTGTGAATAAAAAATTTCCAAGGACATAATAAACAGGCTTGAAGACATAAATATGAATACATACCTGAAATACTCTGTTAGATGAACAAATTTAAACACACATTCAACACAGACTGGGGTAAAAAAGAAATCAAATATATAGTTTTATTCTGTATTCAGTTTGCACTTCACTGAAATGCCAAGGATGTTAAACTGTTCCATGTGAACTACATGGTCTCAAGAACATGAGGCAACAGCAAAGGACCAGCCACAAGAACACAGTACCGTGTCTAAGTGAATGACCTTGGGCAGCATAAGGGAAAAACAAAATATCGAAGCAAATGATTATACAATGATTCTGCACTTAAATATGTGACATTTTTCAAACAGTAAAACATTTCATGTAGTTATTGTTTTTTAATAACTTATGAATTAACAGTACGTTAAAAAGCCATTCCAAAATTTCCTTCCTATGTGCCAAAGGATTGCTTGTGTCCACACCAGGGTATACACTGCAACTTCCTAGACCACAGGTAGCAAATAATGTGGTCCTTTAAGTACATAACCTTATTTACATTTCAATAGTAATCCACTACAAGGAGAATGGAAAAGGCTTTTAGGGAGACTCAGAGGAAAAGAAAACAGGGTGACAGAAGACCAACTACATTACAACATGGAGAAGTAAGCACACAGAAGAGAGAGACCTTACACTATAAAAAAGAAATAGGGAATGAAAAAGCAGAAACAGAATGTGGTAGTAATTTGCTGTGCAGAAATTAAAAAGAAGAGTTTTACTCTCAGGCTATATACATAAGCACAGCTAGTTAGGTCCTGGCACTGCAAAGCAAAGTTTCAAAAATGGGAAAAAAATATAAAGAGCAAAGTGAAACAGACTTGAATACATAATAGTTGAAATATCCATGGAAATGTCCAAGTGTCAATTTAATATATGGTTCCAGCATTCAAGAGAGAAAGTTAAGATGACAATAAAGATTTGAAAAGTATCAAAATTTCCATATTATTTGAAGACATCAGAGTGAATGATTCTAAGAGGTAGAAAGTCAAAAAGAACAAGTACAGAATCTGCAGAAACACTTTATTTTTAAACATAAGATAGAGGAGAAGAAAAAGAGGCATTACATCATAATATAGGAGTTAGTTCTCCCAGAGGACAATTCTTAATGTGTATGTGCCTTACAACAGTTCATCAAACTATGTGACACCAAACCTAATAGAACTTCAAGGAGAAATAATAGAATCCACTATCATAACTGGACAGTTCAACACCCTCTATCACAAATGAATGAATACAGCAGACAGAGAACCATAAAAGATATAATTAAACTCAATAAAATAATCTGGATATAACAGATATCTACAGACTACTTCTCCCAACAACAACAGAATATTCTTCTCAAACTCACATATAAAAATATCACTAAGACCATATGCAGAGCCATATAACACAATTTAACAAAATTAAAATAATAGAAATCACACAATATGTGCTCTCATACAACAAAAGAATTAAACTAGAAATCAGAAACAGCAATGACTACAATGTACCCAAATAGAGTGGGATTAAACAACACACTCTAATACATGGGCTAAAAAAAAGAAAAAATATTTTTAAGTAAATGAAAGCAAAAATGTGGCTTACCAGTTAGCTCACTTGGTTACAGCACAGCCTTGTAATGCCAAGTTCAAGTATTTTGATTCCCATACTGGCCAGCCACCAGAAGAAAAAAAAATGTGAAAATGACACCAAAAGTTGTAGGATACAGAAATAACAGTGTTCTCAAAAACTTTTATAGCACTGAATGCATACATTAAAAAAAAAATCTAAAATCAATAGTCTAGGTTCCCATGTTTGGAAACTAGGGGTTGGACAGGGAAGAGCTAATTACATTGAAAGGAAGGAGAAAAGAAATAAAACCTAGAACAGAAATAAAATTGAAAAAGAAAATCTGGAGAAAAAATAAACATCTAAAAAGCTGATTCTTTAAAAAAATCAATAAAATCGATAAGCCAATAGCCAGGCTAACTAAAAACATAAAAACATAATGAACAAAAGACAGAAATTATTAATATCAGAAATGAAAGACAGGACATCACTACAGATCCTATGGCATTAAACAAATAATACTATGAACAACTCTGCACATATTTGACTTCATACATGAAATGGACCAATTCCTCAAAAGACTCAGTTTTCCAAAACTCACAGAAAAATACACAATGTGAATAGGCCTGTATTTATTATAAAAATTGTAAAAACAAATAATAATATTCAAAACAGAAAACACCTGGCCCAGAAGTGTTCACAGGAGAACTGAAACCATCAATTAAGGAAGAAAATAGACCAACTTCCCATAATCCATTGCAGAGAATAGATGAAATACTTCCCAACTCATTGTATGAGGACAGCATTACCTCTGTAGAAAAACCAGATAAAGATATTATGAGAACAGAAAACTACAAACTGTTATCTCTCATGAACATACATGCAAATAAGCTCAATAAAATATTAGCAAACCTAATCCAATAATGTCTAAAGAGGATTATTCACCATGACCAAGTGGTATTTATCCCACTTAGGCAAGGTTCAAGATATGAACATCAATTTATGTAATCGATAACATGAAAATATTAATAAGAAAATCACATGATCACATCAATAGATGCAGAAAAGCATTTGAAAAAACACAGCGTCCATTTATCATAAAAATTCTCAAGAACCACTTAGGCAAGGTTCAAGATATGAACATCAATTTATGTAATTGATAACATGAAAATATTAATAAGAAAATCACATGATCACATCAATAGATGCAGAAAAGCATTTGAAAAAACACAGCATCCATTTATCATAAAAATTCTCAATAATCTAGGAATAGAGGGGACCATCACAACTTGATAAAGATTATCTACAGGAAACTGCAGCTAACATCATCCATAATAGTGAGAAACTCAAAGCTTTCCCAGATAATCAGGAACAAAGCAAGAATGTGCCCTCTCATCACTCCTTCAACATCACACTAAAAGTACTGAGTAATGCAGTAACACAATGAAATAAAAGATTTACAGATTGGGAAATAAATAAATAAAATTGTCTTTAGTTGCAGATGATATGATTATCTCTGTAAAACATCCTAGCAAGTAAATAGAAAGCCTCCTGGAATTAATAACTGATTACAGCAAGAGTGCACGGTACTACATTAGTATGTAAAAGGCAATCACTTTTCTATGCGCCTGCAATGACCATGTAAAACTTAAAACAAAAAACACAATACTATTTACATTAGCAACTCAAAAAGAGAAAAGAAAGTAGAAAATCATCTACCTCATAAGAAATTAACACCAAGAATATATTAAAAAAACACCTATAACTAAACAACAAAACAAATAGTCTGATTCAAAATAAGCAAAGGGTTTCAACAGACATTTCTACAAAGATGATATACCAATGTAAAACAAGCTCATGTAAAGGTGCTTAACATCATTAATCATTAGAGAAATGCAAAACCACAATGAAATATCATTTCACACACAATAGAATATAACAATGATTGGCAAAATTGGAAACTTTGTACACTTTATGTAACTATGTAAAGTGATGCAGCCCCTATTTTTAAAAAGTACAGTGACTTCTCAAAAAATTAAAAATTGCCATAGGATTCATAAACCCATGTTTTGGGTATACATCCAAAATAATTAATAGCAAAATCTCATAAAGATATTTCCATACCTGTGCTCATAGCAGCATTACTCAGAGAGTTAAGAGGTGAAAGCAACCCAAATGTTCAGCCATGAATGAATAGATAAAATGTGGTATACACATATAAAGAAATAATATCCAACCTTTAGAAGAAAGGAAATCTTCACATATGCTATAACATGGAACCTTGAGGACTCGTGCAAAGTGAAATAAGGCACTCACAAAATGACAAGTATTGTGTGGTCTCACTGAGAAGAGTCAAATTTTTAGAAACTCAAAGTAGAATGGTGGTTTTCAGAGGCTAGGAGAAGGGGGAAATTATGAGTTGTCATTTAATGGACATAGTGTTTCAATTTTTCAAGATAAAAAGTTGTGAATATCTCCTGCACAATAGTGTTAATACACTTAACACTGTGTAAAGTTTAAGAAATGATTCAAATGGTAAATTTTATGCTATATGCTTTTTACCAAAATTAAAAGTAAATTATTTTAAAAGCCAATATATGAATCAAAGTAAAATATTTTAAAAAAAATTAATTGATAAAAAGTTAGAAAATAAAAAGCAGAGGACTAAAAGGCAGATGAGGCAAATACAAATAGAAAATAGCAAAATGGCACACTTAAATTAAAGCTTACTGCATTAAATATTCTACTCAAGGCAAAGACTGTCAAATTTGATAGGAAAGTAAGACCCAACAAAGTTGTCCAGAGAAGTACAGTTTAAATACAAAGAAACAGACTAACAGTAAAATAATGAAAACGTATCTACCATAGCAACACAAATTATGAAAAGCTTTAGTGCAAATACTGACCAGGAAAAGAATCTTCAAGACAAATTGTATTACTAAAAATAAATGGAACAGATGGATGTGGGCCACACTATCACCTCCCATGACATGGAAAATGGAAATGGTGTCTCACCATCTCAGGGTCTGCCAAAGGCAACTTTTGGGCACAATGGGAAAAGTGCTACCTGGCCTCCTCTCTCTGTCACTGAGAAAATAAAAGAAGGATGTTTAATTTTCAGACAGAATTTAAGGAAAATATGAAGGAGTCAGAACTTGCTGAGTTTGAAATATAACTTTTTTTCGGGCCGGCCCGTGGCTCACTCAGGTGAGTGCAGTGCTGATAACACTAAGGCCACGGGTTCGGATCCCATATAGGGATGGCTGATTAGCTCACTGGGTGAGCATGGTGCTGACAACACCAAGTCAAGGGTTAAGATCCCCTTACCGGTCATCTTTAAAAAAAAAAAAAAAGAAATATAACTTTTTTTCAATCCATCTCTCCCAGAAAAAATATTTTCAAACTGTTAAACTATTTTGTGGCAAGGACCAAATCCAGAGTTTTCCAAAAAAGATGAAAGACTAAAAATATTTCTAGCTTTCTAAGTACCTTAGGGTGTGACACATACACAATGCCTAGTAAATAATAAAACTCCTAAGGAAATAGCCACCTTGGAGAGAAAAGGTGGTCAGGGAACAAAGGATCTGCCTCACAATGTGTGGGGGTAGAATTGGTCTAATGTATTATAGCACAATGGAAACCCATGTTTTTATGGCAGTGATTACACCAGATAATTTCCTGTATCAAAAAGCCAGAGTCAGGGTCGGCCTGTGGCTCACTTGGGAGAGTGTGGTGCTGATAACACCAAGGCCACAGGTTTGGATCCCTATATTGGGATGGCCAGTTAGCTCACTTGGGAGAGCATGGTGCTCACAACACCAAGTCAAGGGTTAAGATCCCCTTACCAATCATCTTTTTTTAAAAAAAGCCAGAGACAGAAAAAAAATTAAAAAGTAGGTCGTTGGATCCCCCAAAATATAATAACCAAAAATAGGAAAAGATATTCAGTCCACTGCAAACCCGGGCATTTAAGAAAAAAAGATATTGACAGAGAATGCCAAGAGCCCAGAGGACACAGTAAAGAGGCACAAAGCATCTTTTCCAGAGACTAGGACTGGGCCCTAATAAAATACTAAAGCAGATGCCTGATGGGAATAATTAACTACTCAGATGAGTGCCCACAGGGTGGTGCCCATTCTCACCAACTCTGTGTGAAGAAAAGTGCACACATGGTCATGCCTCTCTGTTCACTGTAAGCTGGATGTGTGTTAAAAAGATGACAGGACACTGGAGCTTATTTACTTTTGCTTTTTGCCAACTGCACAACGGTAGAATATTTCTAGGGCTCTTAATAGGGGCAAGGTATATTTTGCATGTGGTAGAAATTTATGGTCAGAGAGCAGACTGTGGTCTATTAGAGACTGCTTCAAAGTCTTACATTTCCTCTTATTGAAAGATGGAATCTAATTGCCTTTCCCTTGAATCAAGGCTGGTCTTAGCTATGTGCTTAACTAAGAGAATACACTGGAAGAGATGCTTTGGTATCTGAGTGGAAATAACAAGAATCCTTGCAGCTTCTGCCTGGGCCTCTTGGACAGTTGCTCTGGCAGAAGCCAGACAAACTTGACTACCCTGAGAATGCCACTCTGTGAGGAAGTCCAACATGGCCATAAAGAGAAGGCTGGACATCTGCTCAGTGTTCCCAGCCACTAGAGATTTTCCAGATCAGAGCAGAGACATCATGTAGCAGCCAACCCACACCACCCTGTCCAGCTTACTGATCCAAAACATCATGACATGTAACAAGGAGATGTTCTTATTTTAAGCCATGAAATTTTGTGATACTTTGTTGCACAGCATATCACTGGAACACCAAAAAAAATTAGACACCTAAGGTAGTACGTTTATCGAAACATGAAGAGTATAGGTTCACACTGAATAGTAGATTCAAAACAAAGAAAAGCATTTCACATCTTATGCTAGATCTCAAACTATAATTGTGAATGTAAATGATCAGTTACCTATTTTGTTGATTTTTTTTTTTTTTTTTTTTTTTTTACTGACCGGTGACGGGATCGCAACCCTCGGTGTTGCGCCTGCACCACGCTCAGCCAGTGAGCGGGAACCGGTCTCCACATGGGATCCGAACCCTCGGCGGGACCCAAGCGGCGCACTCTCCAGTGCGCCACCGGGCCGGCCCTATTTTGTTGATTTTTGTTCTTAAATATTAGCTACAGTTCTACTTCAAAAACTTGCCGAAGACTAATGCACATGTCCATTTTTCTCATTCTTTTTTTTTTTTTTTCCTTTTTGTCTTTTTTCGTGACCAGCAATGGATCGCAACCCTCAGTGTTGCACCCGCACCTGGCTCAGCCAGTGAGCGGCCGGTCTGTATGTGGGATCCGAACCCTCGGCGGGAGCGCCGCCGCACTCCCAAGCAGCACACTGTAGCAGTGCGCCACCGGTCCGGCCCTTTCTCATTCATTTTTAAGTAATTATGTGAAATAGGAGAACAAAATACAATCTGTAAGAAAGTTTAAAAACATGATGGGTCTCATTGGACTACAAGCCGATAACTGTATATTAATAAAAACTACAAATAGAATCACTGATGTAAATTTAGAGAAGTAAAATACAGACAGTATGAAAATTCATACTTTCTGTTTTTTATTATTTCCATGTCTTTTTATTGACCATTGTTCAAACATGTCCCAGTAACTCCCGAAGGCTTTCTCCCCATGGACTCTTTACCATGTCACCATGGGTGGTGGATAGAAGCATAGGTCACCAGGGATTGAACCTCTTAGCCCAGCAAACATTACCTTCAGGTTTTTACAAGAATGATATTTCCAATGGAACAAAGTTAGTCTTTATGAGTAACAACATCTTCCCCTATACTGGCAGTGTATATAGAAATTAGAATAAAATGAAAAGACCAAACAAACGAAAGTAGCAGGAAGTAACACAAGATAAAATTAGGCCCAAGAAACAGGGAGGAGTCCAGGAGAAAACTCGTTTTGGTGGCCTGTGTCAGTGGCTGGGTGGTAGTGAAAACACATATAAGAAAACAGGGGGAAGTCATTTTAATTTTAGATTTGTTGACATTAAGGTATCTTTTTTTTTTTCCTGGCAGCTGGTTGGGGCAGAGATCTGAGCCCTTGACCTTGGTGTTAAAACACCATGATCTAAACAACTGAGCTAACAAGTCGGCTACTTGAGCTGCCTTTTAAATAGCTACAAACAAACATTCAACGGAGATCAACCTATGATCAAAAGACTAGGGAAGAATTACAACCTGGAGAGTAAAAAGAGTGCAAACTACAAGAACTGAATCAATAAAAAATAATTTCACATGAGAAGAACAGGGCCCAGGATGAAGCACTTTGATAATCTATGTTATAAAGAAGAAAGTAGAAGTATTCAGGAGAAAAGAGCAAAAATCAGTGAAGTCATGAGAGAAACTGATAAACTAACACAGAGGAATTTCCAGGAGAATATCATGAAGAGTAGTTCAAAATGCAGCAGAATACGCATTAGACAAAGACTAGAGAATAATCATTGGATTTGACTATGATTTAGGTTATAATTCTAGGTTTTATCCATGAATCTAGTACAGTCTTCCAAAACCATCTGACACTCGATTTATTTTAGAAACTTTATAAAAAGCTTACTAAGCAACTTGTGCCTTAGAACTAGGTAACTATTTCCACTGCAGAGAGAGAGAAATGTTGATTTCCAGGGCAGCAGTGAAAAACTACCTAATAGCGATGGTGTTGCAGAATTTGGTCCCACCAAGTCTTCATATCCCAAGAGAATTTGGCAGATTCTCTTCTCAGGTTCCATTTCAGTCATGTAAAGAACTTTTCTTCCTTTTTTCAATGACATCAGAAAGACCAGAGACAGATTTTTATTCAACTTAGATGACTCTGAGTTCTTACAAATGGATCTATCTACATGCCACTTTTCTTTCGAGTTGAGTTTAACTCATTTGTACTTTTCAATTTTAATCTACGTATTCCATAAAGCTCACATAATACAATAAAAAAAGAGTACTAAATAACCATAATACTCACCAGAGATTTATTCACCTTTTGTTGCTCTTGTAAACCCATAGTGCACTGTGGCAGCATAGCTAGGAGAAGAGAGAGTAGAGTGGATTAAGAAGAGAACTGTTATGGCTTGGATCTAGAGTCTCCTTTCCAAAACTCTCTACTTATTAGCTGAAAAAGACAAACAAAAAAGCCTTCCTGTGAGAGAACGGTCCTTCATACCTCAATAGAATAATGATCCCATTTAAAATGTAGCTACAAGTACATTAATAGCTGCACATTACACACAGTATTTATTTTTGGGTTAATGAAAACATATATAACCTACTGACTTAGCACAAATCAATACTACCTAAATATATAACTTAATAACTTAAACCAAAGAAAAACACATTGTGACATCTCTCAAATTAGTGTTACAGAAATAGTTTGGCTATATTAACTGCTACCCCATTAATATATTAAATTCACACGACTCCAAAAAAGTGTTTCTATTACAACACATCTTCCTTTTATGTACCTAAAATCTGGATAGCGTACATCCTGCAACCCAGCACATTTTGCCTATGATTATATAGGTAAGCAAAAGACACATAATGTACATTTCTTCTGATCTTCCTGTACCCAAGCCCTCATATAGCATGCTCTGACAATAAACTAGTCTTTGTCATGTGATCTGCTTTGGACTGCGGCACATTAGAAAATGTCACGTAAACATAGGTTTGAAAAGTACTGGCCATTGGTGTTTCCCTCTTAAACACAGTCATACTGTGAAGAAGACTGGGGAGACACAGGGCCCAGCCAAGGGTCAGTGCAAACCACAGGACATGTGAGTGAAGCCATCTTTAACCAAACAGCCTCAGTCAAGATACCAGGTGACTAAATCCACATCTGTAATCAAGGGAAAACTAGAATGAGAACTGCCCAGCAAAATGCAGCCCAAGATGTGGATCCGTAGAACTTCAGAAAAATAAGACGGCTGGGTTTTTTAAGCCAATGGGGGTTTGATTTGTTTCTTACACAGCAAATGCTGAATGATACGTCTACATCCCCAAAACTCAAAACATACTTAACAAAATTACGTGGGGGAGAAAGTCTTAAATTACAAGTCAAATACAATCAATACAAGTTGCAACCACTGGTAGAAGTTTTGAAAATCACAGTGAATGTTAACTACATGTACTTCAGTGAGGTTTCTAACCCTAATAGAGGCTATGTAAGTCATAAAAAACAATTATTAGCATATCAGTAAACTAGGTTGTAACTTTTGTTTTGTATTGTTTTTTACATCACATACAAGTGGTTTACTTTAATAACATACAACATAAAAAGTATGTTTCTTATAAGTGAGTAATGCACTGTACCAGTGTACTTTCAACAGTTTGGGTAAAAATAGAATGAAAAGAGAATAGAAATCTTTCCATGAACTTTTTTGAAGCACACTAGCATTTTAGTTACATTTAAGGAATTGGTTTTGAGTAGAAGGGAAGTGCAGTATAATTTTCCCATTTTTAAATAAAGTAAAATTACCTCCAATATATTCCTACAAAAGTTATGATTTTAAAGAATAGGTTACTGACATTAAGTGGTAAATACATACATTATTTACGCTTTGAGGTGACATAATCCAAAGAATGTACTGGAGTTAAAAAAGGATAGGGTTGTTTAAGGTAATGTATGTTAAAGCAATGTTTGCTCTAAGTTGACTTCAGCATTAGAAAAATAATTTCAAATGTGAACAAACACTTGTTTTGACTTAAGTGTGACAAAATGGAAAATGCTAAACAAATAAGTCGGATGTCTAACATCAACAAATCATGTGACCCTGGGCAACTCACATTTCCTCATATCCAATTTTCACTTTTCTTATAGGGTAGAAATATGGGGAAAACCATTCCCCAATGACCAGAAAAGAACTATGAAGACATTGATCCATCAGCACATCTCTAGGTGCCAAATTTGGTGACAGGCTGGGTTTGAGAGAGTTCAGACACTGGGAACAATGAAGGAAGATTGAAGGAATGGGAGTGTGGTCAGAGAGCACTACAGACAGGTTCTCTCAGCTGTGGCAGGTTATTCCTGCACCCCACAGAACACCTTCAAACCCTCTTCAATAAGTAACATCTCCTAGGTCCTTGCCTCTCTTAGTCTGATTCATCGCTCCCTTCTGAAAGTTGGTCCAAACCTTCCAATATCACCCAGTCTCAAAGAGCTACTGCATGAGGTATTATCAGCCAACTCTGGTGCACTAAGTACTAGACACAGTTATTGCTTAGGTTGTGCAAAGCTAGGATCTTCCCCTTTCTGGGACTGAAGCAGTGCTGAGAGTGTTCCGGTCACAATGATGTTCTTCCAGGTGGGACTGTTACTCACAGGACGCCCTCTTTCTAAGTTTGTCACATCTCCTTCACTCCAAAGAAAACAGGAGCAAAAACCAATGCCCTAATCTCCATCCTAGAAGTCACTGTCCTGGAAACAAGACAGTGTATCAATTTCTGTAAACACAAACCTGGAGCGCTAGGCAGGCTGCACAGTGCAGGAGGGACCAGAAACTTGGCTTGCTGAAGAGACAAGACACCCCACAACCACAACAGCCAAAGAGTAACAGTGTGCACACACCTCACAATTATTTCTCTGGGAATGTGCGGACATTACGCTAATATCAACACGCTCATGTCACAGATGGGTAAAGTGAACGTCCCATAGGTCGGTACCAGGCTCCCTGATGGCGAAGCTGGACCTCCCGGGCTCGCTGTCTTCACACACCCCCACCCACGTTCCTGTGGCCACCTTGGACTTGAGCCCCCGTCCTGGGACATCTGGAACCCGCTTCCGCACACCCGGCAGCGCCCTCCTCTGACGGAGCCGTCCTGGAAAGCGCAGCCCGGGCGCCCCTTCCCCGGCCCGGCCCAGGTCCGCGCTCGCGCCGCACGTCCAGCCCCGCCCGCCCGAGGCCCGCGGCGCTTCTGCCCAACAAGTGCCGGGACACCCGTCCCGCTCCCCAGTGTCCCCTTAGACCCGCGGGCTCCACTT
>NW_007730302.1:101435-108054 GCF_000696425.1 Galeopterus variegatus | reverse complement strand
CACCCTCGCACCCACCTTCCGGGACGCACAATATCTGAGGAGCAGCGATGGGGCTTCTGTGGAACCCAGAATTTCCAGACAATAATATGGCGGTGTGGGCGGAGCTGCACATGCGCAGAAGATACCCGGAAAAGCCCTTCCCACAGTCCTGCGCTGGTGACCTCATTGCAGGGTGAAACTACATTTCCCAGATGACAGAGCGGAGCAGCACATGCATAGAAAGAACCTGGAATAGCTGTTTGCTACGCCTGTGCTGGTGATGTTATTGGAGGGTGAGACTACATTTCTAACAAGTCTCTGCCATCATCCTTTAGGGACCAAAGGAGAAAATTTTGTTTATTTTCTCAGCAGTGTTTCTTGCTACCAGGAGATGAGGACCTGATGGATCAAGACTGGTCTCTATCTACATTATTATGAGGGGGAATTCTGATTCTTTATTAAGTACTGGTTTGGTAACCTGGGGCATTGTGAGAATAATGGGGGAAATTCGGATGTGGGCCAATTACAGCATGACATTAATAAGTAATTTTACTTTTTCAATTTGTCATATAGGTGTTGCGATTATAGAACCCATGTTTATTTTTGCCGATGTATTTTAGAGTATGAAAAGATCCTGCATCTAGTTTCCTCCAAGCCACTAGAAAATGTTTGTTTTCATCCAATAAAGTAATTTGTCTGTCTTCTGTGTTGTGAAGGCACCTGGACCTCAGTGTGACTAAAATGGCCTTCAAGGTCTTTATCTGAATATGACCTTGTCAGTATCCACCTCTTTAGCCAGCAGGACCAACATGTAATCACTCAGTGGAACCAGATGGCCAGATTTTATCTCCAACATCTCCTTTATCTTCACTGCCCACATATGTATAGTCACCAATTCTGCCCTACACAACTTTCTCTCATCCATAAATTTCTCATTTTGGCCACTGTCATTGGTGATTGGGACAATACCAACTTCCAATTGGCCTTGCACCTAATTCTTTTTTTCTTTTTTTCTTGTCAGCGGGCCAGTACGAGGATCAAACCCTGGACCTCTGTGTTATCAGCAAAATGCTATAACTAACTAAGCTAACTAGCCAGACTTGTATATTAATCCTTAACCCTAACCTCTAACACCTAATATTTAACCCCAACCTTTTCCCTAACACACCATAATCCTCAACTCTATCCACTGAGCCTAAGTCCTAAGCCATAAACACAGCCTATTGCCATAATACTTAACTCCTAACATGTGATACACATTACCTATCCCTAAACCCTACCACTTACCTCCAATTCCAGCTCTAACCCCTAAACCCAATTCTTTCCCTAAAACTGAAACCTAACCCTAACCTTACACTAACCCTAAATCTAAACCTTGAGCTTTAATAATATGCCTTAACCCTAACCTCTAAATCTAACCCGAACAGCAAGCTTATCCTTAACCACTGACACTATCCCTAGCACTTAACCCAACCTACATAACCCAAAATCACTAATCCTAACCCTACTCCCTAAAACCAACCCTAACCTCTAATCCTAACCCCACTCCCTAATCCTATCTCCAACCCTATCCCTAATTCAAGCTGATCCCAAACCTCATCAACACCAACCCTAACCCTCACTCTACCGAGGTGGTATTGGGCTCTGGAGGTTGCATCAGTTTCCTCCTTTCCCAAGGCTCACCTGGTGTTTTCCACACACGAGTCTCCTGTTGGCCCCTGTCCTCCTCTTCTGCGTTCTTTCCCACCTACCTTCTGTCCTTCACCTTCACAGAACCTGGTCACACTGCATTCCTTCTGCTCTGACTCCAGAGCACCCCAGGTCCCGACATGAACACCTGCTCATTCACTCGGGGAGGACTGTACTCCTCTGCCACCTCCTTGGGTTAACTTTTATTTCTGTTATTATCACCAACATGGTCACTGCCATTGTTAAAATTGTCACTGTTGTAATTATTACCATTTTCATTTTTGTCATTGTTGAACAATTATTGAACAAAGCCTGTGGTCAAGTTATCCTGCGTTCTAAAAATGAGTGGACACCTCATTTGGGTGAATCCCTCCCAAAAGTTTAATGAAAGTGAGCTGTGGCCTTGGTCCCTCAAGCTGATATGACTTAGAATCTGAGAACAGACTCTCTAATTAAGGAGTTAGGATTTATAACTAACAATTGAGTAAGGCAGTATAAAGAAGACAGCTGGGCAGGATGGGATGAAAAGGACCATAAAACAGAGTCACTAAGTTCCAGGGACAGGAGACATTGTCTTAATACACATCCTTGAGATGTCTTTACAAGAAAAAATCCAGAACTTTCCCAGCCCTCTGAATGTGCTGAGGAGGTGAACTGTCAAGAACACAGACTGATACCATTCTGGTAAGTAATGGAAGAAACCAAAAAGTGTGTCTTTATTCACAGAGATCCTATTTCTTTGTGCTCAGAGATGCAATGACTCAGAACAGTCAACTGGCGACTCACACAGCTCCTTCCCCAACCCCCAACACTTTCTTTAAAACTCCCTGCCTGTAAGCGTTCTCAGAGATCAGGATGTTTCTGAGCTTCAGCCACATGGACTCCATTACTTGGTCTTGTAATTAAAGCTTAATTTCCATCGCTGCAACTCATGCCAGTGTGCTGGCTGTAGCTGCACATCATGTGAAGTGACGCAAGTGTGGTTCTATTACAGTTACAGCTCACAGCTGGCCATGTCTCAGCCCTGTGACAAGTCAGCTCAGGTCAAGACATCTTGTAGTCTCGGTGCCCTCTATAACGTGGGGTCAGTGACTCTGTTCCCAAAGAGGAGGTTGGGCATTGAAGCTGCCCTGACTTGTGTAACCTCACCTTGTCCCACCCCAGAGAGGGGAGGCCTGCTGTGTGGGGATGGTCCAGACAGACACGCTGGAGAAGCTGCTGGAGCACCAAGTGCAGCCACATGGGCAGTGACTCCTCTGAAACCCCCACCTCCCTGTGCTCCTGATGAGCCCTCACCTCCACCCAGTGGGTGCTGGACCTGCTGCTGGGAGTGTGAGCACCACTCTTCTATGGCACAGAGGTGACCAGCTCCAACTAGCTGTGGTTTAAGAATGTCACCACACCTGGGCTGATTGCACCTCTGAAAAGTGGGTACCAAAAGGACCAGACCAAGAGGGTCATTGCAGGGTCCAGATGGAATGAGCCGTGGAAAGTACCTACCTAGTGTCTACCCCTGCAGAAAAGGCTGGAAGATTGATCATGTTAACTATTTCCCTCTCCCATGAAGCAGCCCCTGCCTCAGCTCTCACTGGCCGATGGATTTGGTTAGCACGGGTTTTACATTTGTAAGAGAGGTTTGGGATTCCATCTGGAGGTCCCGGGGGCAGGCAGAGGGGCCCAGATCCACTCAGGTATCTTGGGAGGTGCTGGTTGGGGTTTATTTATTCAACAAAACTATATGAAGTGCCTGCCATATACAGTCACTTTTGTAGGCACTTAGCATAATCCATCAAACAGAACAGACCAAATTCCTGTCCTCCTTGGCTCTCACTTGAGTAGGGAGTCAGACAGTCCCAGTAGGGGTCATAGCAGGTTGTGTCCAGAGCACAGATGTGCTGCCTCCTGAATGTGCATGGATGTGCATGCAGTATCCCCTGTTGTGATGGGGATGGCAGACCTCAGTGTGATGGAGCTCAGGTCCAGCTGCCCGCTCTCTTGAGGAGGATAAAAACTCAGAAATCAAATGGTTGGTGTTGGAAAAGCAGATGTATTCAGCTGAAGGACATGGTAGGCTATCCCCTCTCAAAGATTTAGCTTTACTCAGGGTTTACTATAGGAGCAGTTGAGGGAACAGAACATGAGAGGTGGGAAGCAGGAGCGTAGGATACCTGAGCTATGAGGGTCTGTGTCTATGAGTCAGGAGGTCTCACCAAGTCTTCTTCTGGTTTCTGTTCTCACCTTCACTTTTATCTCAGGACCCTGAAAGATTTTGATTTGCTCCAGTGTAGAATCGTCTTTTCTGCAGTCTTTTGCATAGTTTCACTTCATAGAGCCCAAGGTCAACTTCTAGTCATTTGGCCTTGATCATTTCTTAAAACTCTACAAGTGTCAATGAAAGAACTATTAGCTTTGCAAAGTACTGATTAGCTTCTCAGCCTTGTTCTCCTCTTTACCAAGCAAGATAAGAAAGTCAGGGGATGGGAAGAAAGAGTGGAGAGAGAAAGAAAAAAAAAAAAAACTGTCCTTTAAAAAATCTCCTGCCCCATGGGATGGCCCGTGGCTCACTTGGGAGAGTGTGGTGCTGATAACACCAAGTCAAGGGTTAAGATCCCCTTACCAATCATCTTAAAAAAAAAAAAAATCTCCTGCCTCTTGCAGCCCAGGTGGTTTCAGGTCCCAACATGGCTTCAGTCCTGCTCACTCCGACACCATGAGCAGCTGGAAATGTAAGTGGACTCAGGGTCATTAGGGAAGGTCCTGTCAGTACCCTGGCCCCACACACCTTGTCATTCCCACTGGAGGGCTGAGGTCTGGGGCTCCCCCTGCAGGAGGGAAGGAATCATAGAGTTAAGGACAGGGTCACAGGTGCCCTGGGGAGGAGAGCCGGGCCCTGCCAGTATCAATCCCCACCCATGATGATGCAGGGCCCAAGACAGAGGCAGGTGAGCCTCCTCCTCTCATATCAGCCACACACCTCAGTCCTTTGTGCCCAGCTGCATATGGGGCTGGGGTAGCTGCAGCCACCAGTCCTGAGAAGCACCTCAGTGGGAAGATGAGAATCTACAGAATGGGGAGCACGTTGGTGCATCAACTGCAGGTTGAGATGCCTCAGGGTCCCTGTGGAGGGTAGACAGGGATCGACTCTGCTTGTTTTATTTCTCAGAGAGTGACAAAGCACCTACTGTGTGCAGCCAGTGAAGGAACAGAGCAGGCAACACCCCTCTCTGCCCAGGAGACAGACAGGACCATGGCAAGCATCCCTGATGATGGGGAGAGATGGCCGTTGATGGATCGCTCCCTCGACAGAGGTTCTCTACCAGCCCCTGGCCAGTGGCCAACCCTGCCATTGCCAGGACAGCCCTCGGGCTAGGGTGGGGGCTGGCATTTGAATGGGTGGGACAGGCACAGTTCACACAGGGTGTAGGGAAGGAGAGCCCCTGTGAGGAAGGAGAGCCCAGGCCTATGGCTGTGCCACCCACCCACCTCCCCCAGCACCAACTCTCCATCCTGGGTGTTGGCTGAACCAAGACCTGGAAGGTGACTCTCTGCCCCCAACTCCCCTGCCTCCAGATGTAGGTGGCCTACACCAGCTCGGCTTGCCTGACATGGGCCTGCAGCACTGTGCCCACTTCCTCCTTGCCTTGCTGCAGCCCTGGGAAACACAGGGGCAGAGCCAGATGGGCAGGAGGGCTGGGGAGGGTGCATGTGAACATGTGATGAGGGGACAGGGCTGGGCCACACAGAGGAGCCTCCAGAAGCAGGCAGACTGGACCCTGTGGGCTCAGATGTCCTGGTCTTCACCTGAGGGGATGCTGGGTCTACAAAACCAGGCCTTGACACCACCACCAGGCTCCTGGTCCCCGGCAGGCTTGCTGCAGGTCACATGGACCAACATGCTCCCACCTGGGCACCTCTCAGTGGATCCAGAGTCCCCATCCTTGCTGGGCCTCACCTGAGAACAGGGAATCAGGAATTGTCCATGGATGGCCAGGACCCCATCAGATGCTAACCACAGGAGCCATCCCTGGGGCCACAAAGCCCAGCAGGGGACATATCTCAGACCACATGGGTGAGGAGCAGCTTTATTTCTGGGGGACCCTGAAGTAGGGAGGCTGATGCTGGCCACTCCTTTTAGGGTGTCCCATTCTCTGGCAGGTGCTAAAGGGACACAGTGCCACAGGTGCTCACAGCCAGCACTGTCCCAATCCCCGCCAGGTCTGTGGGCACCGACCAGGGCCTCCTGCACCAGGCCCAGTGCCCTGGGGTGCCAACGTGGGACACGCCATGGGCCCCAGTCGTCTGTCGCCTCCTGACAGCGCCAGCTCATCAGGGAAGAGGGCACCAAGCTGGGGTCCTGCAGTCCACAGCCAGCCCTGAACATTTGAGCCCAGGGCAGGAAGGTGGCCAGGAGTGACACAGAGAGGCTGGAGCCTCAGCAACGCTGCAGGAAGCCCCTTCCCGTGCCGTGTCTCCTGGAGGGACGGTCGGGAGGGCGGCTCTGCCCTCCTTCTGCAGGGGACAGGGCCTGCCACCAGCAGGGGCCCGGGCGGCCTCAGGCGTGTCGCGGGTGTTGCTCCCGCCTCCCCGGGCTGTGCACCGGCTGCTGCCACCCGCCGGGCACAGACACCGCGGCTCCTGCGTGGCCTCCGGGGCGGCTGCGCGGCCTGCACAGCGCTGCAGGACGACGCGGAGGCGCTCGGGGGAGGTCACGTCACAGCGCAGGCCACCGCGGTAGGGCCACCGGCCTCCTCCTGCCCCGGAGCAACCAAGAAGCTCTTCTTCCTCCTGCAGGTGGGGACGGGACAGCGGAAGGGGTGGTAGGTGGCGGCATGGAAGGACACCCGGCTGCCACAGCTTCTGCTTCCTGCCTGGTGTGGCTGCTGCGGGCGTCCCAGCTTCTGAGCGGCTGATGGAGCTCAGCAGCCCCCAGGCCTCCGAGCGGGGGGGACCG
>NW_007730302.1:70608-101425 GCF_000696425.1 Galeopterus variegatus | reverse complement strand
TCCCGGGCTGTGCCCCGGCTGCTGCCACCCGCCGGGCACAGACACCGCGGCTCCTGCGTGGCCTCCGGGGCGGCTGCGCGGCCTGCACAGCGCTGCAGGACGACGCGGAGGCGCTCGGGGGAGGTCACGTCACAGCGCAGGCCACCGCGGTAGGGCCACCGGCCTCCTCCTGCCCCGGAGCAACCAAGAGCGCTTCTTCCTCCTGCAGGTGGGGACGGGACAGCGGAAGGGGTGGAAGGTGGCGGCATGGAAGGACACCCGGCTGCCACAGCTCCGGCTTCCTGCCTGGTGGGTGGTGGCGCTGCTGCGGGCGTCGCTGCTTCTGAGCGGCTGATGGAGCTCAGCAGCCCCCAGGCCTCCGAGCGGAGGGGACCGTCACTCACGCGGGACACTGGAACACGCGCCCCAGCTCCGACACCATGGCCTGGCGGCCTCTCTTTTCCTGACGACCTTGGCATGACAGCCTGGTGAGCGGCCACACCTGCCACCCCACCCCATCAGCAGGGCCCTGCGGGGACACAGTGGTCATCCTCCATGTCTGGGGGTCCCAGATGTCATTCAGTCAGTGCAGTGGGAAGTACATGGGCAGGTGAACACGTCCTCTGCCACACAGTCCCTGTGGAGTGACACGAGGCTGTGGCAGGAGCCACCTCCCTGCACCCCACTCTCAATGACGCTCCAGGTGAGATGCTGAGAGGCTCTAGAATGATGTGAATGGGGCCACCTGAGACCCCAGCCCTGGTGGAGCTGCCAGATGACGCAGCCCCTTGAGGGACCCCAGCTGAGTCCCACCCAAATTGCTGACCACAGAATTGCAAGGAAATGGGATGGCTTTGGGGTGGCTTGTGACAGCGTAGACGACCCGTATGGGTGGCAGCTCCTTCTTGCACCTTCCTGGGGTTCGGCCTCTTTCCAATGTGGGAGCTCTAAGGCATCGTCGGCGTCATCCTGGTCACTTAATTGTGGGCGTCTTTCCCTTTGTCACTGACACAAGTGAGCTCAGCTCTGCCTAGTGGGTGGCAGGCTGCAGGCCCTGCCATGACGGCCGCCCCTTCCCCTCGCATCTCCCTCCCCCCAGCTCCGTCCCCACAACCCCACTCATGGCACCAAACACAGGAGCCCCTGAAAGCAGCCCAGGGACGGCACAGCCCTGCCCGCCCTGCAGAGGGGGGTGGGGAGGAGGCGCCATCCCAGGGCGTCTGAGGCAGGGGCGGTGGTGACACGGAGGGTGAAGAGGAGCCATCAGGGACAAGGGGCACACAAGGTAAAGAGGCTCATGACCGCAGCCATCTGTGCCCCTCGTGGCAGCCGCCACCCTGCAGGCGTCGTGAGCGCTGCCTTCCCAAGAGACGACGCTACGGCCACGCTGAGCAGGTTCTCTCCGGCTGATGACAGTTCCTGACCGGAGCAGCAGCGTCCTCCGCGGGCAGCCGGGCCGCCTCCGTCAGGAAGACCTCCGGGCTGCTTCAGTCCTAGGGAAGCTGGTGCCGAGCCCGCGTCCCCTCCACCTGCAGCGCCGCGGGATCTGTGGGGACAGCCGGGAGGAGCGGCCCTGGCTGTCCCTCTCCAGCAGCGACGGCGTCTCTGCGGCCGTGTTCTCTGGGGCTCACCCCTACCCGGCCCGAGCGCTGGACGTGCCTGTGACCGGCTCCGGGTGCCGTCGGGCGTCTGTCGTCCTCTCCCGTGGCCGCGTCTCACGTCCTGCAGCCTCAGGTGAGCAGCTGCTGTCGCCTGCACCCGGCCCTTCCCGCTGTGCCTCGGCACTGTCCTCCCATCCACTCCCCAAACCCCGGTCAGCCTTTGAAAGTCCCCACCTGATGCAGGGATACAAGCTGGGATGTGTGGAGGACAGAATCTACCGCAGGTTCTTACATAACTCTCCACACTTTTCTCTCAGCTGTTCCGTATATGTGGGTTGTACCAGGCAGTGCAAAGTTATACTTTCTGATGGGTATTTTCATTGCTGATGTGAACTTTACCGTCCTCAATGTGACCTTAGTTCACTTCTTCAAAAGTTCACCAATAAATAAATTATCATCAAAGACTTATGTAAATTAATTTCCTTGAAACGAGGGACGGGGTTGGGACGAGGGTGGGCTGAGGAAGGGGCAGGACCAGAGCGGGGTCCTGGGCACGGTGGGGTCTGGAGGGGCGGCTGGAGGAAGCGTGGTGTGGAGAGTAAGGTGGGGGCACAGGGGGCTGGTGGGGACCATAAGCAGGACGATGGCACGTAGAGGGGCATGTGGCGGGTATAGGGGGACGGTAGGGAGTGCAGGGGATGGTAGGGCCTAAACGGATGAGGGCCTAGGGGAATGGAGGTGGGTTATGGGGGTTGTGGGGGAAATAGAATAATTTAATCAGGCTCCCTCCACATTTCTTGTGAAAGTTGTGTGTGGGTGGATTAGTGTGCATGTGCACCCATGTATTTTTCTAGTTAATTGCTTTTGTGTGTTCTGCAGTTTTGTCAAGCAGGCTGGTGGCAGAGCTCGCGTCTAACAATACAGCACGTTTCTCTGCTGGCAGCTGCTCAGTCGCAGTTTTACGCTGGACCTTGCCGTAGCAGTTGAGTTTCTGAGTTTCTCCTTTGTACTGCCTGTCTCCTAGCGTTGTGTGTGCTGAATAAAGACTATTCCTGCGTCAGCCAAGGCTCCAAGGACTGTTTTGTCCAGTTACTTAGCTCATAGACCTGCATGTGAAGGGTTGTGAATGGGCTCCAGGGGTCTGTGAGCTTCAGACCCAGCCCTAGCTCTACAGGGGGTGATGATGGTTATGGGGGATGCAGGTGGGTTATGGGGGTGATGATGGTTATGGGGGATGGTGGGGGGTACACGGGGATGGGGTGGAGCCTCACCATTTCTCTCAGGACTGTCCCCATTCACCTTTTCTACCAGCTCAGCTGTAATTCCAGAGTCCTCTAAGTGTTTCGAAGAGCAAAGGAAATGAACACATCTCTGGTAAGTTATTTATTGCATTTTAGGAGCTTCATGAGAGTTCATTATGATAATGAAATAAAAAGAAACAAAATTCAGCATCTGAGAAATACACATAAAGAAGAGAAAGTTAGCATTTTAGTACTGGCAGGTTACAAGACCTTAGCGCCATCTAAGTTGAGTGCAAGTAGGTCTCTGGTCTTCCTGATACCACAGCAAAAGACACGTTGTTACATGCTTCCAATTGACCCTAAGAGGGCGACATGCTAAATTATCATGGGATATGAAGTGTGAAGCACAGTCTCTACTGGTCACACAGTAGGCGGCATGGACAGTGTTTCATGACCAACCTGGAAGTAAACACTCAACGTTGTGCAGTGGTCATGGTTACCTAGTGCTAAAGCACAAATCAGGCAGTAAGAGGTTTTCCTGGAATTAGCAAAACAGTGTGTTCCCAGCCAGCCTTTGAAAGTCCCCACTTGATGCAGGGATACAAGCTGGGATGTGTGGAGGACAGAATCTACCGCAGGTTCTTACATAACTCTCCACACCTTTCTCTCAGCTGTTCCGTATATGTGGGTTGTACCAGGCAGTGCAAAGTTATACTTTCTGATGGGTATGTTCATTGCCGATGTGAACTTTACCCTCCTCAATGTATCTTAGTTCACTTCTTCAAAAGTTCACCAATAACTAAATTATCATCAAAGACTTATGTAAATTAATTTCCTTGAAACGTCTGCCGTATTTGAAACTACCATACACGATTTTTCCCTGGAAATTGTTCTCTGTTAATTTTACGAATGACCTTGTTGATGGTTCCTCCTCTTTATCCCCTGAATTCTGCTTTAGTTTTCTTCTTGACACAGCTCCTCCACTTGTTCCCTCCTGTTCTCATTGGTCCCACTCTGAAGTTCCCCTTGACTGATGTGACTTTCTGTGCTTTGACTCTCCTACCTGCATCTCTCCAGCTTTCAGCTCTTTCCCAGCCTTTACAACATACTCAATGTTTAATGCTTCTTTGTATCTCTCCAAAAGCCACTTCAAGATGCAAAAATCCAAAATGAAACCACATTCTCCATTCTTTCCCCATTACGAGGATACTTCAAAAAGTTTAGGGAAAGATTTTTATTATCTTTTACTTCAATTTTCCTATGAACTTTTTGAAGTATGCTCGTATATGGTATTACTACCAACTAGTCTTGACCCAAACAACCAAAAGGGGATTTTTCCTGGTCATTTTCTTCTCTCAGCTCTAATCTCTGGTTTCATGTCCTGCTATTTTTGTTTCTGTGTTTGTAAAGTTTTATTCTAATGCATATGCGCAGTGCCTACAAATGACGAGGAACCGTTGATGCTCAAATATAGACACAGTAACTTTCTTTTTACATTGGAAAGGTCACTCGGCATGAAGGGCGCGTTTGCTCAGTGATGAGTTTGGTCCCTCCTGAGCTGTGCTACCAGCCAGCAGCTGTGGTGACAGTCATAGGAGTCACTGGGAGAAACATGCAGGAGTTTGTGGGATACATTTGAACAAGAGTCAAGAGAAAGATACACAAAGAGTAGAAACAGAGAGCACAGGTTTTAATCATTTGTACCTTTTCCTGATATATATTTATCTGATTTTATCAGCAGTTTGTACTAATAGAAAATTGTATGTTTCTAGCTCAAAAATAGCTTGTCATGTTTTCAAACATATTTAAAGATTGTATTTAATTCTTTTATTTTAGCTAATCACTTAAAAATTAGTAGGGGAGTATAGATTTAGGCATCAGTCATATCTATGATTATGTATTATTACAACTAGTTAATAGTTGGTTAAAAACTTTCTATTATGATAAAATATACATAACATAAAATTTGACACTTTAGTCATTTTTAAGGTTACAGTTTAGTGGTATTAAGTTTATTCACATAAATTTGCAACCATCACCACTATCCATGTACAGAACTTTTTTCATTTTCCCCAAATTCTGTACTCATCACACACTAAATCCCTACTCCCCTCTACCCCAGGCCCTGGCAGGCAGGATTCTACTTTCTGTCTCTATGAATTTGTCTACCATAGGAACCTCGTGTAGGTGGAATCATACCATGTTTGTCCCCTTGTAATGGGCCTATTTCATGTAGCATAGTGGCTTCAAGGTTCATCCTTGTCAATTTTTTCCATTACTTTTTAAAGCTCAATAGTATTCTATGACAGGCATAGACCATCTTTCATGTATCCATTCATACACCCATGGATGCTCACGCTGCTTCCCCCTTTTGGCCATTGTGAACAATGCTGCTGTCAACACACAGGTGCTAATGTGTGTTTTAGTCCCTGCTTTCACTTGAGCTTTTTATTTTTAAAGTTTGTGTATTTTTTAAATATTTTTACTTTAAACCAGGGTCTTTGTATTTAAACTACATCTCTGGATAGCATATTGTTGAGTCTGGTTTTTTTTTTTTTTTTTTTTTTTTTTAATGAAGTCCGATAATCTCAGCATTCACATAAATATTTTCTCAATTTGCATTAAATTATTAATATGAATGAATTTAGAACATTAAGATAAGCCCATGTTCAGATTTCACTGGTGAATTCTATCAAACATTTGGAGAAGATTTAATATCAATTCTTTCCAAACTCTCTAAAAAATAGAAGCAGTAAAGACACTTCCCAGTTCATTTTACGAGGACAGTATTGTGGTGATAATAAAACCATACAAAGACATCACAAGAAAAGAAACATTTTCACCAGTATAGCTTATGAATATAGATGTAAAAAACTTCAACAAAACACAAACAAAAAGAATCCATCCTCTATGATCAAGTATGATTCTTCCCAGGAATACATGGTTGATTAACAGCTAAAAATCATTTAATATAATACAGCATATGACTATGATAATTAACAAAACCTCATAATCATCTTAATAGATGCAGAAAAAATATTTGACAAAATTTAACTTTCTTTCATGATGAAAATACTCAACAAAGGAGGAGTAGAAGGGAACATTCTAAACTGGTAAAGGCCACATAAATTGTGCAGCTCATATTATCTCTAATGGTGAAAGGCTGTGTACTTATTTCTTGAGATCAGTATCAAGGTAAATATATCCACTCTCACCACATCTATTCATTATTGCACTGCAGGTGCTAGCCAGGGCCATTTGGCAACAGAAGTAAATAAAAGGCATTTATATTGAAAAGCCAGATTTCAATTGTTTTTAGATTCTAAAGTCAGAAGCAAGATGGCTCTGGGAACATCAATGTCACTTCTCACTGTGTGACAGAGATGCAAAGATTACTCAGGGCCCAAATATTAAGAGCAATGAGAAGCCTGAAGGGACTGCATTGAGAAAAGTCCCTGAAGAAGAGAGAAGCAAGGCAGAGTCCCAAGTTGGTATTTGCTTCAGCTACTATTGTAAAGACAAGGAAATAAAAGAGAAAAAACAACTTAATCAGTCATTTATCAAAGGAATGAGAAGAAATTGGCTATGGGGCATTTTCTGGAAAACAATTAAAGAAACAAAGGAAAGAGAGTGAAGCTGTATAAGAAATGATCTTAATGTTCTTATCTAATCTAACAGAACATCCTTGAAGATCTTTGCTGTGCTAAGGGCTTTTGCCCTTTGAACAATCCCTGTTCTGCCTCAGATTGCTTATCTACAATAAGGGCTTTTGCCCTGTGTAAGTTCCCTGGTCTTTCTCAATCTTAATATTCCTACACTCCTCCACACATCAAGGCTGAGTTCCCTGGATCTGCACAATAGAGGCACTGAGGGGGGCAATTGCAGGATCAGAGAAGACACAGGAATTGGAGCAAGGCAGGCCATACTTTAGAAAAAGAGAAAACCAGGACTAGGGCTTGGTCAAGGGTCCAGCCTCTCACATGCACCATCCAACCACCCCCACATTTGATGTTTCTTTCATACACATACCACATCCCACACTTAAGTCCACATCAAGCTGGATGACTCAAGTGAGGCTTTTTCCTGTTTGGGGAGGAACAGTGGTAGTAGCAGCAGCTCTGAGACACGGCTTTGTGAAGCTCCTTTCCTCATTTGTATCAGAAATCAGGGAAGAAAAGTCAAAGTTAATTTCTATCTCAAAAAAAAAAAACCAGGGCCGGCCCCGTGGTGCACTGCTACAGTGCGCCGCTTGGGAAGTGTGGTGGCGCTCCCGCCGAGGGTTCGGATCCCACATACGGACCGGCCGCTCACTGGCTGAGCAAGGTGCGGGTGCAACACCGAGGGTTGCGATCCCGATGCCGGTCCTGGTCCGGTACGGGCGCGACACTGAGGGTTGCGATCCGTTTCTGGTCACGAAAAAAGACAAAAAGGAAAAAAAAAAAAAAAAAACAGATAACTAAGAATTTGATAGATATATTTGTGCATGGAAGTTGGGTGTTTGGGCAAATAATTATTATCCTCTAGATATAAATTAGAATAAAGATAATAGAGGGCACCTACCCTATGACCCTGTTATTTTATTCCAGTGTATGGTATACACTAGAGCAGTGTTTCCAACTGAGTAATGTAATCCATTGAAGGCTCACACATTAGTATATTGGGTGAGAACAAACATCTGTTTAATAGATTCAATGAGAGTTACCATGTTAATTTCTTGATTGATAACAAATTTAAAGTAAAATAGAGACTTGATTTTTCATGCTTTAGAATATATGTGGGTTCTATAAAAAATACATGTGGGCTCTATAAACATAATATCCTTAATCAAAATGAAATAGTTAAAGCTATTTACTGATATCATCAACTGCTTCACCCATACTTGAACTTCCCCATTCATTCCACATGTGTCACGTTGTAAATCAGGATTTAATAGAGAAGCAGAATGTCACATGCTGTCGCTGGTTAGGGACAAGTACTGACCATCAATCCTAGTCTACAGGCAGCAGGACTGACTCCCTGGGAAACAATGGGAACCCCCTCACTTGGCTCCTTGTGGACTGTGCAGAGGCTTGTTGCAAATGGAGGCTGGGCCTTCAATGATGTCACCAGATCATGAAAAAGAATTTCCAGTTCCTTCTACATACGTGCTACCCCACCCACTTTTGTCAGCTTCACTTGGAAATCTGTTTTTACTACAGAGAGGGGGGGTAGGAAGGAAGTTGTGGCCACCTTTACTCTGCCAGAAATGTCATTATTACAATATGTTTGTTTAAAGTATATTCCTATTTATTTTGTGAATACTTCTTTTACTCACAGGTTATTTTGAAGTATATCATTCAATTTACAAATATCTTAGTTTTTTCTGGATTTTTGTTGTTATTGGTTTTTAATTTAATTTCATTGTAGTCAGAACATGCATTATAAGATTTCAGTGTTGAGACTTGTTTTATAGCTCAGTGGATGCTCTGTCTTGATGACTGCTCTACATTGTGCTGTATAAATATCAAGCAGGTCAAGATTTTGTCTCTTGGATCAGTAGTCTTACTGACTTTTATCTTTCTGTCCATTAGTTACTGAGAGAGGAGTATTAGTTCCCCAACTATGGTTGCAGATTTGTTAATTTCCCACTTTAGTTCTGTTGCTTTTTTGTTTCAGGTGTGGTCATGTGTCACAAAACAATGTTTCAGTCAGCAACAGACCACACATATGGCAGTGATTGGAGCAATAGTCTGTATTACATAGCTTAGGAGTGTAGTAGGCTGTACCATCTGACGTTGTGTAAGTGCACTCTAATGTTCACACAATGACAAGATCGCTCAATGACGCATTTCTTAGAATGTATTTCAACCTTTACGTGATGCATGACTGTACTTTAAGAACTGTATTTAGGCACAGGCATATTTGTAGTTATTATATCACCCTCACATATGAGTCTTTTATTATTACTAAAGTGCTATATTTATTTCTTTTTACCAAAGTCTTTTTTTCTTCTTTTATTTATTTATTTTTTTGGTAGTACTAGTATCTCCACTTAAGCCAATTATGATTAGTGTGTGTGTCATGTATCCTTTTCTATTTTTTTCCCTTTCACTCTGTTTGTGTCTTTGTATTTAAAGTATATCTCTGTGGATAGCATATTGTTGGGTCTTACCCATCAAATCTGACTATACATTAAGTAAAATATTTACTAAAATTACATTTAACTAATTATTAATTTTTAATTAATAATTAATAAGCTAATCATTAAATTTAGGTATTCCATTGTGCTACTTACTTTCTATTTGTTTCATCTTCCTTTTGATTCTCTGCTTTTTCTTTCCTAATGTCTTTTTGGTTAATCGAATATTTTGTTTTTGTTTTTGTTTTCTTTAAATATTTCAGTTTGGATCTCTTGACTTTTAAAATAATTTTATAAAATAATTTACTTTTAAAAAATATGGTAAAAAACACATAACAAAATTTTACATCTTAGCCTTTTCTTCACCTTTAAATAGTCTTAAGTTTATTTGTAACTGTGTTGTGCAGCAGATATTCAGAACTTTTTATGTTGGAAAACTGAAACTTTATACCCATTAAATGACAACTCTCAATTTGTCTCTCCTTCCTGCCCCTAGCAACCACCATTCTACTTTGTGTTTCTAAAATTTTCACTCATATCACTGGTACCATACAATATTTATCATTTGCTGTGGCTTATTTCACTTTGCATAGTGTCTTCAAGGTTCCATGTTATATATCAAGATATCCTTTCTTTTTAAAGCTGAATAATATTTCTTTGTATGTTTATACCACATTTTCTTTGTTCACTCATTGGTTGATAGACATTTGGGTTGCTTCCACCTCTTGGTTATGTGAATAATTCTGCTGTGAATATGTGAAAATACCTCTTTAAGTTCCTGCTATCAGTTGTTTGGGATATATATATAAACGTTGGATTTCTGTATCATATGGTAGTTCTATTTTTAAATTTTGGAAAGCTGCTGTACTATTTTTTATAGTGGCTGCACCATTTAACATTCTCACCCATAGTGTATAAATGTTCCGGTTTTCCCCACACCTGTTTTCTATCGGGCATAGTGGTATTTGATTTTGGTTTTGATTTGCATTTCTCTAGTGATTGATGACATTAAGCATGTTTTCATATGCTTGTTACCCACTTATATATCATCTTTGGAGAAATGTTTATTCAGGTCCTTTACCCATTTTTTAATTAGGTTATTTGGTTATTGAGTTGAAGGAGTTTTTATGTAATCTGAATATAATTTTTTAATCAGATATATGATTTGCAACTATTTCACTTTGGAGTGCTGATGTAATTAGTATTATTTGTATCATTTCAAATTCTATTTGATCATTGCTGGTGGATGGAAAAGTAACTGACTTTTGTATGTTTGTCTTGTTCCTCCAATCTTGCTGTTAATTCCAGCTGTTTTATCATCCATTTACTTGGATGTTCTACACAATCATGTCATCTGCAGACAACTATATTTATTTATTCACAGTCTGTTTACTTTTTATTTAATTTCTTATGTTGATGTGTTAGCCAGTTCTTTTAGTACAATGTTGAAAAGAGTGGTGATAGTGTATACTCTTGACTTGTTCCGGATTTTGTGGAAAAGCTTTGAGCTTCCCACCATTAAGGACGATGCTAGCTGTTTATGAAGTTGTGGATTTCCCCCGTATTCATGATTTACTGAGGGCTTTTATGATGAATGGGTCCTGTATTTTGTCAAATGATTTTTCTGCACCTATTGATATAATTACGTGATTTTTTTCCTTTTTAGTGTGTTGATGTGATGGATTACGTTAATTTATTCTCAAATGTTGCAACAGCCTTGTCTGCCTGGGATAAATTCCACTTGGTCCTGTTGCATAATTATTTTTATGCATTGTTGGTTAAGGTATGCTAATATTTTGTTGATGATTTCTGCATGTAGCTTATGGGAGATAATGGCTTATAGTTTTCTATTCTTGCCACATCTTTGTCTGGTTTTGGTATTGGTATTCTGTCCTTTTAGAATAAGTTAGGAAGTATCCCATACTCTATTCCTTAGAATAGGTTTTATGTAGTTGGTATAGTTTCTTCCTTAAATGATTGCTTGAATTCCCTCCAAATACATCTGGATGGGGTGCTTTCTGTTTTGAAGATTATATTTATTGGCCGGCCTGGTGGCGCACTGCTGTAGTGCGACGCTTGGGAAGCGCGGCGGCGCTCCCACCGAGGGTTCGGATCCCACATACAGACCGGTTCCAGCTCACTGGCTGAGCGAGGTGCGGGAGCAACACCGAGGGTTGCGATCCCGTTGCTGGTCCCGGTCCGGTATGGGGGCAACACTGAGGGTTGCGATCCGTTGCCGGACACGGAAAAAAGACAAAAAGAAAAAAAAAAAGATTATATTCATTAGTTGATTTTCATAACAGATATAGACCTAATTAAATTGTGTATTATTTCTTATGTGTGTTTTGATAAACATCTTCCTAAAAATTGATCCATTTCTCTAGTTATCAAATGTGTGCAAAGAGAGTCATTCATAGTATTTCTTTTTTTTTTTTTTTTTTTTGTCTTTTTTTGTCTTTTTTCCGTGTCCGGCAACGGATCGCAACCCTCAGTGTTGCCCCCATACCGGACCGGGACCGGCAACGGGATCGCAAGCCTCGGTGTTGCTCCCGCGCCTCGCTCAGCCAGTGAGCGGGTGCCGGTCTGTATGTGGGATCCGAACCCTCGGACGGGAGCGCCGCCACGCTTCCCAAGCGGCGCACTATCCAGTGCGCCACCGGGCCGGCCCCATAGTATTTCTTTATTATTTTTTAATGTCTGCAGGATGTGTAGTCAGGTCCATGCTTTCATTTGTGATAATGGTACTTTCTGTCCTCTGTCTTTATCTTTTCAATTTTCCTTACTGTAGATTTTATTGATCTTCTTAAAGAACCAGCTTCATTACTGTTGCTGATTTTCTCTCTTGATTTCCTATTTTCAAGTTTATTGGTTTCTGCCCTAATTTTGGTTATTTTTTTTCTTCCATTTCCTTTGGATTAAATTTGCTCTTCTTTTTTCTAGTTTATATAGATGGAAACATAGATGATTAATTTTTTATGTTTCTTCTTTTCTAATAGTTGCAGTTAATGCCATAGTTTCCTTCAAAGCACTGCTTTTGCTGCATCCCACAAATTTTAATAAGTCCATAAGACTGCCTTGATCCAGGGAGGGAGTTTACAATAAGCCATCACCTGGTCCCAGGCTGCTGCTGCAGTTGTCATTTTTGGGAAGAAACCAACATGTTTGGGCATTTTGTCCTGGGGCCCATAAGCACACTATTTCCACAGCCCTGAGACCCATCATCATGCCAGGTTGCAGGCACCTGAGTCCACATGGCATCCTGCACCCCGGGAACATGTGGCCCTGTGCAGGAAGGGGTCACTCTTAGAATAGAGTGGGTCAGTGTGCACACTTTCCAGAGTCTGACAGCCATCTAATCAGGGCTTTCTGCCATTACTGGTGGCTCCTTCCTCTTTAATAAAGCACCCTTGCAACTTTCATAGCCATGCTGAGTTAATCCATGGCTGCAGTGGACCTGCACAGATCTGTGTACCCCAGTGTGGAGGTTGTGGAGGCCTTGCACACCTCTCTTGAGGGCACAGACCCCACCTGAAGCACCAGTGAGCCTATGCATGCTGCACCACCACAGAGGGAGCTGCAGAGAAACCCAGAATCTGTCTTAAGGGAACAGGGTTGGAATTTTTCAGTGCCTGAGACCCAACCAGTCAGACCCTTTTGTTACTGGTGGCCGTGCTGCTCTCCTCTGTGAAGCACCTGCACACCTCACAATGGTGCTGTGTCCCTCCCCAGATCCAGCAGTCCTTTCCAGAGCTACACACTCCTGTGTGGAAGTTCTGTGCCTCTCATGGAGGCACAGAGCTCTACCTGCAGCTCCAATACCACTCACTCCTACCTGACCCTGTTGGAGACTGCAGAGCAACCCAGCATCTCTCTTGGGGACAGGTTACTGCAGACTCCCCACAGCCCCAGTAACCTTGAGTTGAGCAGTCTACAGCCACTAAGGAGTTTCAGAGTGACCCAGTGCCAGAGAGAACCAGCATCTCTCTTGGGGGCACAGGGTCCCACCCATACCAGAGTCACTTCACCCAGAGCAACCACTTAAGCTGGACAGCTGCAGCAGACCACAACATCTCTTTTGGGGGCACTGGGTCCCACCCATGACTCCAGAAACCTTATCCACAGTGAGCCACTCCACCTGACGTGCTGCAGAGCGATCCAGTATTCATCTTAAGGCCAAATGATCTTGCCCAAAACTGCCATGCCCTCACTCAGAGTGGCCCACTCCCAACAGTGGTGCTGTAGAGCAACTCAGTGTCCTTCCTGAGGATGCAGGGCTCCACTTACAAACCCAGAAACCTCATTCAGAGTGGCCCACATCAAGGGAGAAATTGCAGGACACCCCAGCACCTCTCTTGGGGGCACAGGATTCAACCCTCAGCCCCAGTGACTTCACCTTATGTTGCCCACTTTGTTTGTGGACCCACAGAGTGTGCCAATACCTCCATTAGGGGTTCAAGGCCCAGCCCAAAGCCCCAGAAACTCCACTGAGTTGCCCAATCTAGCTGAGGAGCTCTTGAGCACCTCACTGTCTCCTTCAAAGTTCAAGGTTCTAATCCCAGCTTCCAGAAATCTCACCTAGATTTGCCCATTTAAGCGGAGGAGCTTTACAGCACCTCAGTTCATCTATCAGGGATACAGGATTCTGATCAAGTTTCCAGTGAGCCAATCCAAGGTCACCCATTCCAGCCAAGGACTGGCAGGGCACCCTGGCATGTTTCACCCATGGCCTCATCCATGACCCTTGTAATCCAGCCCAGGTGTCATTCACTTCATTGAACTGCTGAGTGTCCCAGCACCTAAGCCATGCAGACATTCACACACTACACTGATGCTGAATACAGTTGAAGAAATCACATGGAGATTATACTACCATGTCTGTTTGGAAACCAAACTTAAACTCTCCTACCCAGCTGTCACTATAGCACACATCTACTGGAAGGAGTCTTTCCCCTCAAGAGGTACTGCAGAGACCTTACCAACAGTGAACAACCCATAATGATTAGAAGAAGCAAGTGCTCCACCAGATGCCTGAACATCAATGTAGAGATACCAGAAATATGTAAAAAAAAAAAAAAAAAAAAACCCAAAGAAAGAGAAAAATGACATCCCCAAAGGAATATAGTAATTCTCTATTACCAGACCTTGAAGAAAAAGAAAACTATGAAACACCTGAAAAGGAATCCCAAACAATAATCTTTTTTGTTTGTTTGTTTGTTTTCCCAGACGGCAAACTTAAGGGAACTCAATGAGATGCAAAATTTTCAGATGGACAACACAATGAAATCAGAAAAACATCCCAGAATCTGAAGGAGAAATTCAACAAAGAGATAGATATTTCTTTTTTTTTTTTTTTTTAAAGATGACCGGTAAGGGGATCTCAACCCTTGGCTTGGTGTTGTCAGCACCACGCTCAGCCAGTGAGCAAACCGGCCATCCCTATATAGGATCCGAACCCGTGGCCTTGGTGTTATCAGCACCGCACTCTACCGAGTGAGCCACGGGCCGGCCTAGAGATAGATATTTCGAAGCGGGGAGCAGAAATCTTGGAACTGAAGAATTCATTCAGTGAAATAAAAAAATGCAACCAAGGGCTAGAACAAGCAGAAGAAAGAATTTCTGGACTTGAAGACAGGCTTTTTGAAGTAACCCAGGCAAACAAACAAACAAAAATAAATAAAATAAGAAGGAAAAGAAAAATATAAATTCTAAAAAGTGAAGAAATCCTTTGAGGTCTATGGGGCAACCTTAAGTGTACAACATCTAAGCTATGTGTGTCCTCAAATGGGAAACAAAAGGAAAAGACATCAAAACCCTATTTAACCAAATAATAGATAAAAACTTCCCAAGTATTGGGAGAGATATGGCTTTCCAGTTCCAAGAAGCTCAGAGATTCCCAAACAGATTCAACCCAAAAAGATCCTCTCTGAGACACATTGTATTCAAATTGTCAAAAGTCAAAGATGGAATTTTAAAAATGGCAAGAGAAAAGCATCAAGTCACCTAGAAGGGATACACATCAGATCAACAGCAGATTTCTCAGCACAAATCTTACAGACCAGGAGGGAATGGGATGGCATATTCAAAATGCTAAAACAAAAGAACTGCCAGCCAAGAATGCTATACTCAGCAAAGCTATCCTTCAGACATGAAGGAGAAAATAGAGTCTTTTGCAGACAAACACTGGAAGAACTCATCACCACAATATCAGTCCTACAAAAAATCCTCAAGAAAGTTCTACACCTGGAATTAAAAGATGAACAATCACCACTTTGAATAGATGAAAAAGAATAAAATCCATTGGTATAGCAGGTACACAAATAAGAAAGAAAAAGAGACCATATCTTTTCAGTACAGAAAAACAGCAAACAAACAATAAAAGGAAGAAAAAAGAGACAAAAGATTTATAAACCAACCATAAAAAATAAACAAATTGACAGAAGTAAGGCAGTACTTTTCAATAACAACCCTGAATATAAATTTATTGAATTCCACACGTAAAAGATATAGACTGACTGAATGGATTTAAAAAACAGACCCAAGTATGTGCTGCCTACAAGGAACTCACTTCACTTGTAAAGACACAGATGGAGAAAGTTATGTTAAGTGAATTAAGCCAGGCACAGACATAGAAATACTGCATGTTCTTACTTATAAGAGGGACCTAAGAAAAAGAACTACACATAACAAGCTGAACTTTCAGCAAGAGAAAGCATAACTGTGGTTATTGTAGGAAGGAAAAGGGAAGGGAGAGGAGGAATAGTGAGAAGTTTGTTAATGGATATAAAACAGGGAAAATAACTTCTTTGTAACAAGCTTTTGTATGTGCTGTGAACATACAAGTAAATAAAATACAACAATAAGTGTAAATATAAAATGTTTTGTTGTTAGAATAAGGTCAAAAAGTTAAATGCAGAATCGCTCCCTAATTAGTTCCTTCAATATTGTGTTTATCTCTCTCCATGGCACAGGATCACTCACCTAGACAGAGTGCTGTGTATGGTTCCATTAATGTAGGCTGTGTTCTTTGTGTTCTTGAGACTGGACTTTTGATGTCTCCATATATTTATGAGAACACATGGTATACATGGAAGAGCTTAATAACTTTGGCATCTCAGTGAAGTGAAAACTGAATACAAAATAGAACTGTAGTTTTTTCCTTCTCTCTTACCTCAGGCTCCGTTGAACTTGTGTCTAAATTAGTTCATCTAATAGGTATGTATTTATACTTATGTCTTCACACCTGATTATAAGCTCCTTGGAAAAGCAGAATTTTATTCATGCTTTTATTTTGAGCAACAACGATGGTATTAGATCTATAATGTAAGCATTGTAATAGCATTTTTAGTACTTAATAAATTATTACAGTGGCAGTATATTTTTGCTGTTATTTTTCTTTCTTCCCCCATATGCACTACAAAAAAAGCTGTGCCTTATGTAAAATACATATCACACACATGCACAGGTGTGCATGCACATGCACACACTTAGAAGTGTGGACTCCCAGATTTCGGTTTTGTGACACAGGGTTCCTGACCTCAGGAGAAATGTGCCATTACAGGCTTGGCGTCAATTGAGGATGTGGCTGTGGACTTCACCTGGGAGAAGTGGCAGGACCTGGATGATGCTCAGAGGACTTTGTCCAGGGATGTGATGCTGGAGACCTACAGCAACCTAGTGTCATTGGGCGAGTGAAACTCCTCAGTAAGTCTCAGAAGCAAGTCATTCCTCTTTGGTGGTACATATAGGGACGATTTAAAAGGTTCAGTACTATTTAGGTAAGATTTCATTCATGACAAATGTGAGCATCGTCCCTCTCTAACAAAAAGTTCAAATTGGCCCCTTTATTGCACAGCTTCTGAAGTTGAGCTCTTGTCAATTCTTTCAAGGATCTGATTTAGAAGTTTGGCAAAGTCATATGTTATTTCTCTTTAACATGACACTGCATTACCAAACCTGAGGTGATCTTAAAGTTGGAGTAAGGAGCAGAGCCATGGGTGTTAGAAGAACCAATCCAGAACTGACAAGGTCAGTCAGTACATCCTGGGTAGAGGCCAGGAAGACTAAAGCCTAGCAGATGTTGGCAGTGTTCAGCTGTTTCTACCATTTATTTTCCAGGTCCCAGACCTGAGGACAGCTTATTTGCATACACAAAACACATGCATTATATAACCTCCTTTGGACCAAGGGTTTTGTACTTAGCTTACATTGCTGTTTGGGAGAAGAGTTAAAAATTAGCATTTTTCAGGGCTGGCTGGTTAGCTCAATTAGTTAGAATGCAGTATTATAACACCAAGGTCAAGGGCTCAGATCCACTTACGTTGAAGCCACTTAAATAAAAGTTAGCATTTTTCTCTTTTCTTTATGGAAATCATACTAAAACAACAAAGAGTATGAGAAATGTAGAGGAGGCTTAATTTTCTTCTGAAACTACAAGACAGCCAAAACTTCAGTATGTGAAACAAAAGCCTCAGAAGCGCAAAATTATGGGGAAAATAAAAATTCACCTTAGACAAAGCTAAAACTAAAAAAAATTTTTTTTCAAAGATGGGGGGGCACAGCCTGGGTTGCAGAACCAACTGTTTTAGGCCATCTGGGAAAGTCTACTCAGGGTGATGTACTGGAGCATTCTGTACTGTAATGGTTTTGAGAAGTGGAGAAAATTTTGTTATATGAGAATTTGGAGGAAGCTATTTTTATCTAGTAAAAATGATTTTTTTATTTGAAGAATGTTCAGATGCCCATAGTCATTCCCCAGGGAAGAATGAAAACTATATAAACATAGGCACAAAGTTCTCAACCTCAACTGTGTTCCTCCACATGTGATAGAAAACTGGCTCACTCCTGCACCTACAAGTAGCTGATCCAGGAAAAACATTGGCACCTTCAAAGCAGTATAATGTGAAAGAGAGCAGCAGGAGACACCCACTGATGATATAAAAATAAGAAAGAGAAATAGAACAGGGTGAACAAATGGCAGGTGATATGAACTTATTTGAAAACTATGACTAGGCAGTGGGCAAACATGTTTATGAAATATTTCCTCATGAATTATAAGTGAAAAATCAATGTGATAAGTTTCCCCCTTAGTACTGCCTTTGCAGTATCCCACAGGTTTTGGTATGATGCATCATTGTTTTCATTATTTCAATAAAGTTTTTGATTTCCTGCTTGATTTCTTCTTGGACCCATATGTCATTAAGTAGAATCCTGTTTGTTTAATTTCCATGTGTTTGTATAGTTTCCAGAATTTCACTTGTTATTGATTTTTAATTTTAACCCATTGTGCTCTGAAAAAATACATGGGATAATTCCAATTTTTAAAAATTTTTTGAGACTTGATTTGTGACCTAAAATGTGATCTATCTTGGAGAATGATCCATGTGCTGATGAGAAGAATGAATATTCTAGGCCGGCCCTTTGGCTCACTTGGGAGAGTGTGGCACTGGGAGCGCTGAGGCCACGGGTTTGGATCCTATATAGGGATGGCCAGTACGCTCACTGGCTGAGCATGGTGCAGACCACACCATGTCAAGGGTTGGGATGCCCTTACTGGTCCAAAAAAAAAAAAAAAAAAGAACGAATATTCTGAGGTTGTTGGATGGAATGTTCTGTAGATATCTGCCAAGTCCAATTGGTCTAGAATGTTGTTTAGATCTTGTGTTTCTCTGCTGATTCTTTGCCTAGATGATCTGTCCAATATTGATAGTGGGGTGTTCAGGTCCCCTGCTATTATGGTATTAGTGTCTATTTCCTTCTTTAGGTCTAATAGAGTTTGCTTTATAAGTCTGGCTGCTCTGACATTGGGTGCATATATATTTATGATTGTTATGTCTTCTTGATGGATGAATCCTTTTATCATTATGTAGTGGCCCTCATCGCTTTTTAGGGTTTTTAGTTTAAAGTCTATTTTATCAGATATAAAACTAGCTACTTCAGCTTGTTTTTCATTTCTGTTTGCATGGTAAATGTTTTTCCCTCCTTTTACTCTTAGTCTATGTGAGTCTTTATAGGTGAGGAGATGGGTCTCTTGAAGGCAGCATAGAGTTGGTCCTTCCTTTTTAATCCAGTCAGCCAGTCTGTGTCTTTTTTTTTTTTTTTCCTTTTTGTCTTTTTTCGTGACCGGCAATGGATCGCAACCCTCAGTGTCGCGCCCGTACCAGACTGGGACCGGCAACGGGATCACAACCCTCGGTGTTGCTCCTGCACCTCGCTCAGCCAGTGAGCGGCCGGTCTGTATGTGGGATCCGAACCCTCAGCGGGAGCGCCTCCGTGCTTCCCAAGTGGCGCACTATAGCAGTGCACCACCGGGCCGGCCCCAGTCTGTGTCTTTTGATTGGGGAATTTAATCCTTTTACATTGAGTTGTTATTGAAAAGTGTTGATTTACTTCTAGCACAAGTAACCCAAATTAAAAAGTGGGTAAAAGAGCTAACTAGGCATTTCTCAAAGGAAGATATACGAATGGCCAACAGACATATGAAAAAATGCTCAACATCACTCAGCATTTGGGAAATGCAAATCAAAACCATGCTGAGATATCATCTCACCCCAGTTAGGATGGCTAAAATCCAAAAGACTGTGAATGATAAATGCTGGTAAGGTTGTGGAGAAAAAGGAACTCTCATACATTGTTGGTGGGACTGCAAAATGGTGCAGCCTCTATGGAAAATGGTATGGAGGTTCCTCAAACAATTGCGGATAGATCTACCATATGACCCAGCTATCCCACTGCTGGGAATATACCCAAAGGAATGGAAATCATCAAGCCGAAGGTATACCTGTTCCCCAATGTTCATTGCAGCACTCTTTACAATAGCCAAGAGTTGGAACCAGCGCAAATGTCCATCATCAGGTGAGTGGATACGGAAAATGTGGTATATCTACACAATGGAATACTACTCAGCTATAAAAAAAGAGTGAAATACTGCCATTTGCAACAACATGGATGGATCTAGAGGGAATTATATTAAGTGAAACAAGTCAGAAAGAGAAATATCTCATGTTCTCACTTATTTGTGGGAGCTAAAAATAAATAAATAAACACAAAAAAACCCAGGAGGGGGCGGGGAGGAAAGAAGACATAACAATTACAATTTCTTGAAGTTGATATGACAAGCAAATAGAAAGGACATTGTTGGGAGGGAGGGGGGAGAGGAAGGAGGGAGGGAGGTTTCAGTAATGGGCCACAATAATCGATCACATTGTATATTGACAAAATAAAATAAAATTTTAAAAATAAATAAATAAATAAATGAAAAATCAAGTAAAGAAGGAAAGGAACGCATGATTTAACATTTGAAAATATATTAATACAACTTCTTACATTGTAGGAAGAAAACCCATATACTCATAAATCTGATAATGACTATTGATTTTTACAAGATCCTTTGAAATAGGATTGGAAGAAACATTTTACCTTTACATGAGCATTCAATAAAATACACTTATGTGTAGTCCACTGATATATATATATGTGTGTGTGTATATATATATTTATATTTATATTTATATTTATATTTATATATATTTATATATTTTATATATATATTTATATATTATATATATATATTTTTTTTTTTTTTTCAGATATCAGGTAGTTGATGAACAAATTGAGAGGAGTAAAGAAAGCCATGATAAACATTTGTGGCACGTTGTGTTCACCAACAGCAGCACATGAATTGAGGAGAGATCTGAGTTGGGGAAAATGTTTAATTTGAGCTTAAACCATATTTCAACTGGAAACTATTCAGGAATGGGTCTAAGTAGTTTAATCTGTGCCAGAATGTATTTATTTTTAGGGGCCTGATGAGATGCATGCTACACAGAAACCCGAAGACAATAATATAACTAGGGAATTTTACAAACATCATGAACAGCTTAGTCAACATAACAAGATTCAAACTGGGCAGCAACCTTTTGAACAGAGTGGACAAGAGAAAGCCTTCGACACAGAGCCAATAATATTTACACATAAGAAGATTCATATGGGAGGGAAATCATGTAAACATAATCAATATGTAAAGTTATTGGGTGAGTTACCTTTGATTGCCCGAGATATAAGTCAGGTATTTAGGAAAACTTTTCAATGTGGTGTATGTGGGAAAACATTCTATATAAATTCTAAACTCACTAAACATGAAAAAATAAACACAGGAGAAAAACCTTATAACTGTGAATGTGAAAAACCCTTCATTAGTAATCACATCTTACTTCACATAAGGGAACACGTACATGGGAGAAGCCCTTTGTGTGTGATGAACATGAGAAAATTTTCTATCAGAAGTCAGACCTTAATATGCATCAGAGAATTCACACAGGAGAAGTGTTATCAGTGTAATGAATGTGGAAAAACCTTTCACCAAGAGTCACTCCTCAGCAGACATGAGATAATTTACACAGGTGACAAACCATATGAATGTAAAGAATGTTGGAAATGTTTTTATAGTAAATCACACCTCACTGTCCATTCAGGAATTCACACAGGTAAGAAATCATATAACGGGGCCGGCCCAGTGGTGTACTGCGCTAGTGCGCCGCTTGGGAAGCGTGGCAGCGCTCCCGCCGAGGGTTCGGATCCCACATACAGACCGGTTCCCACTCACTCCTGAGCGAGGCGCGGGGGCAACACCGAGGGTTGCGATCCCTTTGCCGGTCCCGGTCCGGTACGGGGGCGACACTGAGGGTTGCGATCCATTGCCGGACACGGAAAAAGACAAAAAAAAAAAAAAAAGAAAGAAATCATATAACTGTAATAACTGTGGGAAGAGGTTTGACCACAATTCAGCCCTCTTTAGACAGGAACTAATTCACACAGGTGAGAAGACATGAATGTAAACAATGTAAGAAAATATTCTACAGTAAGTCACAGCTCAATGTACATCAGAGAATCATACAAGTGGAAAAATCGTTCTCCAAAAGTCACACATCAACAGATATAGTGGATTGAATTATGTCCCCCAAACTCATTGAAGCTTGAATTGTGTCCCCCAAGTTTTATGTATTAGAAACTTACCCCCTACTATGACTGTTAATAGAATGGGAAATCCTATTATGGTCATTGAAATGTGGAGCCTTGAATAAGTGATTGGATTGTAGAACCATGCAGTAGCGAATGGATTAAAAATAGCGGTCAGAGATGTGGTTCTGAGGGCTTAAAAAAAAAGAGGAGCGTCGGTCTTTCTGTCTCTCTGCTCTCTCTGCTTCCACCATCTTGCAATGTGAGACTCCTGGGTCACTGTTGCCACCACCAGATGGACTTTGGACTTCCCAGCCTCAGAAACTGTAAGCAATAAATCACATTTTCTTTATAAATTAGCCAGTCTCAGGTATTCTGTTATAGAAACACAAAATGGAGTAATACAACAGGCATCAGAGAATTCACACAGGTGAGAAATCAAATGAATGTAATGACTGTGGGAAGAGGTTTTGCCAGAATTCAGCCATCAATAGACATGAGAGAATTCACACAGGTGAGAAACCGTATGAATGAAATGAATGTAGAAAAACTTTCTACCATAAACCAAACCTTAATGTACGTCACAGAATTCATACATGTGAGAAGCCATATCAATGTAGTGACTGTGGGAAGAGGTTCTGCCAGAAGTCAGCCCTCATTAGACATGAGAGAATTCACACAGAGGAGAAAATCCTGTGAATGTAATGAGTGTGGAAAAACCTTTGCCAGAAATCGCACTGAAAGATGCATCAGAGAATTCACACTAACGGAGTCCCATAAATGTATAGCTATCCTTCAATATCCACAGGAGATTCATTCCTGGATCCCTCTCAGATACCAAAATTTGCAGATGCTGAAGTGCCTGTATAAAGTGGTATATTATTTGGCACTTGCCTATGTACTTCCTGCCATATGCTTTACATCTTGGCTCAATTACTTATAATACTGAGTACAATGTAAATACTTGTGATACTGTTCTGCTAGTTTTACTTGTATTTTTGTATTATTATTTTTTACATTTCAAAAATGTTTTGAATTCACAGTTGGTTGAATTACTGGATATGGAGCCCATGAATATGGAAAGCCAACAGTAATGAATGTGAAAACATATTTTGTCATAAGTCACACTACATTAGTCATCAGAGAATGTGCACAAGGGAGAAATCCTGTATGGCAGAAACTGGCTGTGTGTTTTCCCCAATCCATTGTCTTTGCTTTTGTACCCACAGTTAGCCTGCATACTCAGCCTCCAGTTACTGTGTGAGGGACCATGTAACTGAGCTCTGTTCAGGTGAATCTGGATACAAGTGATGAATATTACTTCCAGGACTATCAAATAGAAAAAAAGTCCATGCAGGTTTTCCTGATTTTTCATGCTGTCTTGGACTGAAGTGCTGGTGACCCATGTGGTGGACTTGGGAGCCATCGGTTGGAGAAGGCCATCGTGATTTAACACAGAGCAAATTGATTGATGAGAGCAGAGATCATCCCATACCTCTATCCCAAAACCTCCATTTGTACTTTACATTAGTGAGAAACAAATACTCTGTTGAACCATTTTATGTGTGATGTTTGTGTTAAAACCAACCCACTAAAGCTAATTTAGTTTATGAACTTTCTGGTCCTTGTATATCAGAAGTTTCACACAGGACAGAAAACTGTTTTGTCATTTTTTATTCTCTAGTCAGTTTATGAGAAAATCAAATTATGGGGAGAAACAACACAACAAATAGGAAACACCTTATCAGGCAGGGACATCACATTTCATGCTGCAAATAAAGTAAATCTTTATAATTATCTTTAATGTGCCAAAGCTTTCAACCTAAGTTTCAACATTTTTATATATCAGCAAATTTGAAATTAATGAAAACCAACTTAGGCAGTACAGATGTGAATTTTTAAATAGAAATATTAAATATCATTTCAGAAATTTTCAAAAATATTTCTATAAAAAGTGCTAATGGCATCTACCTACATTAGGGTTAAGACTTACATTAGAATTTTCCACATAAATGCCACCCTAACTTCTTTATGTCCTGTTAAATATATTGTCTAAAGTATTTCACTGCATACTTTTTTCTACTGTGTTATAGGAGGCAAATTTGTATGACCATTATTGCAAAGTAAAGAAGATAAGTTTTTCTAATGTTTGAAATTAACAAAGAGCCAGTCAGTGGCTTCAATACAAAGATTGATGCTGGGTACTAGGGTGTGCATGAGGCATTTCCTGATGCTTCCTGGTCGACTGGCTTTGGTCCTGGTCCACTAGGCATGAAGATCATGAATCAGAAACATGCATCTTGGCTTCTTCTGCAACAATTTTGGAGTCTAGAAACCATACCAGATTCTGCAGAGTGGCACCTGTCAGGTGTCACTGTGGCTGCATCCAGCTGTGGGAGCAGCTACCCCACTAAATTATGGGGGAGACACAGCTGTGCACCACCAGATGTGTGCTTAAGAAATTAGAAACACTTTGAAAGGACTCATATTGGGAAAGACCAATTGCAAATAAAGGCCAAGTTTGAAATTGTCCCCATTTCAAGAATGCAGTGAGTGAATCAGAATGTCTGCTTTCAGTGGTTGAAGAGGAAAATCTTTATCAGTATTTTGCGTCAAAGTATTATAGTTTGTCCGTGAAAGTAAAGGAAAAGGCTGGGGTTCCTCTCATATTTATTATTCAGAACAGTATAGTCTTGGACAAAACTTCTCCCAAAGTAACTGCCTTTATTAAAGCAGTAGAGTCATGTCAGCTTGTCTCAGTGCATGAGAAACAAAGAATTGAGCAATTCAAAGAGGAACAGGGTTTAGTGAAAAACCCTGAACAGAGAAGAAAAAAGTACAAGAAAATAAGTGGTCCCAAACCTCTTAGCTGTTTGAAGAAAATGAAAAAAGTATGGAACACAAAATTACCTCCTTCTGAAAAGAAGAGAAAAAGAAAAAGAATCTGGAAGAGACCTACTTCAAAAGTGCTTTGTGAGAAGCAGAATGCAGGAGGATAACGAATCCTTCAGGTACTTTTAAAGACATTCAAATGTGGAAAATGAGTTTTGTTTTTAAAACTGGATTGTTTTTTACAATAAAAAACTCAACAATAACAAAAAAACCTAAAATTTAAAAAAAAACATTACTTCGATAGGAATACAGAAATCAGCCACAAAGTTGTCAGCAGCGTAAGTCTGAATTAATTTAAACAGCTGTAAACAACAGTACTCATTTTATTCTACTCAGTGAAAACATGTGTCTGGAAGGGCGGTTTCTCCTTCATTTCTGTTTCTCACTTCTTTAAATGGGGCAGCAGCATAGGAATAAGTGTGTGTACCAAGTGCCATGGAACTGGGAGATCGTGTGTGCTTCTGATGGCTGTGATGGAGTGCTGTGCGTGTCCTGCCACCAACAGGGCAGCACGATGATGCTCACATCCACTTGTGTAAAGCTCGGGCTTACAGACGCCTCCGGTCAGCTGCACAGGTCGGGTTACAAACCCTCCACACGCAGGTCTGTGAGCTAGGTAACAGGAAAAAAAGGTTCTGGGAGCCGTGGGTATAGGAAAATGAATGGGTTTTATTCAGATCTAGGAGCAACTGTCCTAGTGGCTTCTCTGAGAGTTCTAAGCAGCGCCGTGGATCAGAGCTGTTAGTCTGTTATACTTAAGTCCACAACCCTGGACACCTGGGTGCCCAGACACAACTTACATTAAGTAGTAACAAGGAACACCTGAAGACATTTACAGCAAATGCTCAGCAAAACTCTGAACATCCGAGGGGCCCTGACATTTTCCTATTTTTCCCAACAACTTGTGTGTGACTTTAGACTGTAGTAGCCACTCGGGGCTTCTGTCTTCATATTCAGTATGTTACCACCAGACCAGGCCTGGCTTGCCCTCTCACATTAAACAAATGACTCGAAAGTCCAGAATTTGCTGCAAGGATTAGAAGGTTTATTCAGATAACTGACATCTGGTGGGTGACCAGGCTAAAGTCATCCCAACTTCCGATGCCTGCTCTGGGTTTTATACAGGGGAAGAGGCGGGAAGATGAGGCAAGGGTCTTCCATTCTGAAGAAAAAAGGGGGCGGGGTAAAAGTCTGGGAGCAGCTGATGGTCTGAGTCAAATGTCAGGGTCCCGTGATGGACTGGGAATTTCAGTGTCACAGCACCTGTGGTCAACTTCAAGTCCTTGATGTCACCTCAAGGTCAGAGTCCTTATCTCTGGGGGAGAGCTCAAGGATAATAACCTCAGTCAAACTTCATAAAAACACCTGACTTGGATTCCTAATTAACTTGAATGGAGTTTTCCTGTAAGTAAGAAGGGGAGTTTACAACCACCTCGGTTGTCTTGCCTCCCATATCGCCCCTTGTTTGCAGCTCATTAGAAAGGTAACAAAAACAAGAAACTTAGTTTCAGTCCTGAATTTTACTTGAGCAACCTCTGAAGTAAATCAACATAAGAGGGGTGATTTCATCTCCCGGCAGTCTCACAATTCTTCTGCTAACCTCAAGGAATTGATAATTATCAGTTTTCAAGTTAAGGGCTGACTGAAATTTTCTGCTTGGTCTTAGCTACCCCAAAGATGGTTATTTTTCTGGCTAAGGACCATTTTGACTAAAGCAGTAATAATAGGGCCTGCCTCAAAGCATCAGGGTGAGGAGTAAATTAGATAAATGAAGTGCTTTGAATATTACCTGGCACCTGGTAAACAATAAGAGGGTACTTTTAAAAGTTTGTGGAAAAATAGAATTAAAAGATAATGTGAATGTCTGCATGAACTCTTTGAGTACCCTCATATAATCTGCAGATATCACTGGTGATGGTTATCATAGTTTACAAAATTACTGTCTAATAAATTAGTAGGAGGCTCTAGCAGACTGTTGTTTGGCTACAAAAGAGCTGTCTTCAATCTGTAACAAATTCTTGATTTGGTTTTGTTATTCTCTTCTACACAGATTTATGCAGGGGGTAATTTTGGTTGAGGTTTTGTAATTAGCTGAGACTAATCTTTCCTTTGCTGATCCTTTTGGGTAGAAAATGTGGCCCAGCTCTGTCCAGTGACTTACTAGAATTCTCTGGCATGTCTAGGAATGTCCCTTTAAAGAAAAAGAGAGCTTGAAAAAGATGGTACCTCGGTGGAAGGAAATGGTTATTGGTGGCCATGTCCTCTGCTTACATATTGTGGTCATCAGTTGGGGCCTCAGAGTGGCAAGGCAGGACTGTGTGAATAATGATGCGAAGGGCCACAGAAATGGCCACCCCAGGAGCTGCTCTGTTTGGGGACATTTATACGGAACTGTTGGTTTCTGTGGTTGCATAAGAAATAGCACCAAGCTCTCAGCTCAAAACAACACATTTCCTTTCTCAAGTTCCTGTGGGTCAGGAGCCATCCCTGCTCCCTCTGCCACCACCTGCTGGGGACAGCCTCATTAGCTCTGGTAATACCCCTGGGCATCTCCGAAATGCTAACCAGGAGATGCAGACCTCAACTATTAGGATTAGTAGGTAAAACAAATTTAAAGAGAAATAAATGGGTTTTTTATTTTATGGAAAAAGTAACCAAAATGAAGTCAAAATACCTACACTTAATCCAGAGAAAATTGACTTTACAACAAAAAGAATTTTTAGAAATAGAGAAAAATCTATACTGATAAAAGATTCAGTCTGTCAGGTTGGTATAATAGTTTTAATGTCTGTGCACTTCACAGCTGAATCTTACCACATATAAAGTGAAAGTCAGTGAATTTTAAGGAGTAGACAAATTCACACTCATAGTGAGAGACACAGGCACCTCTCTTCAGTGGCTTCTGAAAGGTGGACAAAATGGAGGTGGGGAACATGGAACCTCATCAAAATAATAAATGGACATGGAAATCTTAGAGTTTTCAGGTGAGTAGCACTCAAAGCAGAATACCCTACATATTGGCTTTCATTAAATTTTTCCACCAAGCCAGACCAGTTTTGACCATCAGCACGGCAAACATCCCACAGCACCAGAGAAGCTGAATTATGAGCTGGGTAATGCATGGTAGGTCTTCAGAGCCCAGGCTCTGCCTGAAGTCCCAGGAGGAGAACCGCAGCATACATCCAGCCTGCAGACCTAGCGGTGGCCCTAGAGCCTCTTTTCATGAGAGGAGATTCCTGGAGTTCATGGTGACCCCCTCCCTTCCCCTAGAGCCCCCACAGGAGGACACCCAGGCCCCAAGGAGGCATAGAAGCGAGAAGGATGAAATGGGATTCAGCATGAGGTGTGTGGCTGGGGGCAGGGGTTGGGAAGTTCTGTTGGGCAGGGAGTTCTCTGCCACCTGCCACGCTTCTGTCCCCATCTGTGATACCAGTGGGCAGAGAGCACAGAACTGTCATTTCTCTATTGTTTTTCACTCTATTCTTTTTATTTTCTTCCTTATGTGTTAGGGTTGCTGAGTTTCTTCTTTTAGTTTAAGTTGGAAGACGTTGGGAAAATAGAATAGTTTGGTCATGGCCCTCGCCTCAGGTTCCGTTGGGTGTGGTTTAGTGTCAGGTCCGCCGCCAGCAGCCAACCCGTACAGCCCTAGCCTCGTTCCTTTCAGTGGGCGAGCAAGCGGCCCGGGATTCCTCTTTCCCTCCAGTCCCCTTTTGAAGGAGACAGGGGAAGAGAGCAGTGAAGAGAGGTGAACACATCACCGGCCCCAAACCAGCCCAGTTAAAGGACACTCGGACGCAGTGGGGGTTCTGTCAAGCAGTTCCATTTATTAACACATGAGCATTGGCTTTTAAAGGTAAATGGGAAAGGCAGGTTTTTTACATCCTCCAATCAGCTTAAGGGTTAAGGGCATGCATCCTCTCTCAATACCTAGCTATTGCAATTACGCAGTTTTCCCAAGTGCGGCCAATAAGGGCTAAGGCAAGGTTCCCACAGACACTCCCACCCTGCTTTCTCCCGGTGCCGTCTTAGGATGCCACGTTAATCCACTTGTAATGTCACTTTAAGGTGGTGTTAGTTTTTTAAAGGCCCAACATCTCCCCCTTTCTGCTTTAATAAGGCAGCTGGAGGTGGCTAACCTTCCCAGCCTTGCCTCCATTCCCTCTGGTCACTGTGCCTGTCTTAGGTTGTTTCCCTCTGGAAATCGTACCCATCATTGACTATCCAGCCAAGCAGGGGCGGGGCAGAGCCTTAGAGATTGACGTTGCTTGACGGGCCATATTGACCCAAGGGTTTTCAGGGCTTTCATTATGGGCCACCTCTTCTACCACCTGGGTGAACATTACGACAGAAGTGGTGTTGTGCCTTGCAGGGGACACAACCTGACAAATGGCATAAGGCCTGAAGATGAAAGTGGCTAAGGGGGCCCAGCATGGTCAGCGTAGAAGCAGCACTTTTCTTTGAAGGCAGCACATAGTCCTCCTTGCTGTAAGAACAACAGGTCTAGTCTGCGTCGATTCTGTAAAAGAACTTCAAAAAGTGATGTTAGCAATGTTTTTTATATATATACGGACACTTCCAAGCGGCTTGTATGACCTCCCAGGTTTGGTTGGCTGGCTCATGGAGACCTTCAATGGTGGCAGAGGCCCTTGTTGACCTTAGGAGGGCAGCCACTTGGAGCATCCACAAAGGGTTCATAATGCAGTCTGAAACATACAAACAATAAACTCCTCAGGGTCCTCAGTACCCTGGGTGTCTGGTAAGAACTTAAGATTTTTGGCTGGGACCCATATAGGGGTTGACTCACTGAGGGGGAAGACACAACCAAACCCTTGACCCATAGTTAGCAACGGGTCAGGGCCCCTCCACTGGCCTGTTAAGGGGTCTTTCCATCACGCTTGGACTTCCGGGCACGGTGGTTGAGCTGACCAGTGTTTCTGGAAGGCAGACAAGTGTTCATTTTTGGAAAAATCTAGGATGTTTAAAGTTAGGAGTGCCTGTCCTAACTGCTGATGAGGGCTGGTGACTCCCCTTTTTTGTCTTAATAATTGATTTTTTAGGCATTGGTGGTGCCGTTCAACAATGGCTTGTCCTTGGGGGTTATAGGGAATTCCTGTTGTATGTTTAATGTTCCATTCTTTTAAGAATTCTTGTAAGGCTTTGCTTGAAAAACAAGGCTCACTATCTGTTTTAATTTGTGCTGGCAGCCCTAAGGTGGCAAAACACTGCAGCAGGCGATTTTTTGCATGCTTAGCAGCTTCACATGCGTGTGCTGTGACCCAACACGCGTGTGAATAGGTGTCAACGGACACAAAAACATATTTGAGTTTCCCAAAAGGCAAGAAGTGAGTTACATCAGTTTGCCACAGCACATTAGACTTGAGTACCCTAGGATTGACCCCTGGTGGTTGTAAGGGGCGTACCTGCAGATAAGGAAAGCATGACTTGCCCTTTTTAGCTGTGAAATAGGTATATTTGGAAACCTGGCATGTAGACCACGCCAGTTTACATGAGTTAAAGTGTGCAGTTGGTTGGCACTATCTATTGTATATATTTTAGGGCCCTGAGAGGCAAGAGTGTCTGCCTGGGTATTTCCAGTGGCTAGAAATCCTGGCATCCCTTGATGACCCTGAAGATGTTGAACAAAAATAGGGTTATTGCAGCCTTGTAAGGTACTCCTTACTTGTATCATAAGGGAGGAGATGGGATTACAATCTAAGCGAATGTGGGCTCCCAGAAGCCCAGTGAGAAGATTGGCCGCATATAAGCTGTCTGTAAAAAGGTTAATGGGGTCTGGCACCTTTTGTAGGGCAATGAGTATAGCAAACAGCTCTTTGTATTGTGCTGACCCGTCACAGGGGTGAAAATGAGTAGCAGGGGCCGACTGTGATGTGGTGCATGGGGGTTTGTAAATAATTACAGCAGCCCCTGATTTGCCACCGTCCGTGAAGACATTGTAGGCGTCTACCAGGGGTTTGGCGACAAAAAGCTGTGGGTTAGTCCATGACAGCTCTTTGAAGGCGGAGACCCATTTA